>NC_079159.1:61020071-61323101 GCF_947563725.1 Argiope bruennichi | reverse complement strand
AATCTTGACTATTGAGCAAAAATTTTACCATTATTTTGCCTTGCATCCGGCCACTCTTGATGATGATGACCTCATGACTAGATTATTACACATCAAAATTACCGAGACCGGCTTTCTTCGTTTAAAAGAGATACTAGCTGAATGCCGAAAACCGCCCATAGCTCTATTACACGATTAGAATTAAAAGCGTAAATCAATATTATACATCCCTCAAAACCCCGAACCTATCAAGAAAATATAGAACAATATTTAGAAAAAATTTATTTGATCTTTATATTTTCTTCTTTTATAAGTAATAGTTTTTACAAGTCAGTACAACATCATCTATTTCCAATTTCAAAAGTTTTTTTTTTTTTATCCATAGTTTGCTGATTAATACAAAGCTCGCCAATGCAATAACTTTGAACATAAACATAATGAAATTTAAACTTCGGAATGAATGAAAATGCTAATGATGTTTACTTGAGCTCTAAATATAATTTGGGTTAAAAGTATTAATTGGAATTTATCTATTTAAAATTATGAGAGCTAAAGAAAATGTGAATTAAAGTAAATGTGAATTCTTATACACACAAAAAGTGAATTCTTAAGCACAAGTAAGAACTTTTATAGAAAAAATAAAATTAAACCTTTATTAAGATTATTGTTGCACAGAATTTCATTTAACCCTTAACTGGGAACGTGCGGTCTGTGAGACTGCTAGCGATGGATTTTCTGTCACCCCTATTCTATTGTTAGCTCAATTGAATGGATTGACCTTGTAGCTTCCTGTTTTGTGACCTTCAATAGAGGTACACTTTTTCAACCGATTTCAGCAGATGCTTTTTAAAATAATTCAGTTATCTCTTCGAGCGCGGTCTCTAAGACCGCAACTCCCTGTTAGTGTCCCAGTTATAAACAAGGCTTAGCAAATGGCGCTAAAACTTGGACCCCGAAATATCATCCAGTTTACTGATCCTATTATGAAGCAGTGCTCCAGATACTTTTAAATGAAGCAGAAAGTGATTTTAGTTATAAGGATAATTATACAGAAGAGTTTTTCAATGAAAGTTCGCATTCAACTGATTTTGATATGTATGTTCAAACATAATTTTTCTAGTGATAATGTATTTTGAAAAATTTATAAAAAAATATTTATATACTAAGAGATATATATACAGAATATATAGGTTGATTTTTATACTAGTTCTTAACCTGTATGTTTAAAATGCCCTAAAAAACCGTGCTATGCAAGTCACACAAGCCGATAAGAAAAGAGTCAATTTTACCCATTGTCATTTTTTTTATTTTTCACATAAATGTTGAATTTTACATTATATTGTCTTCTATATACCTTCATATACTGTAAACATAAATATGATTTAAAAAGTAAAAAAGTAATATGCTTTTCCAAGAATATTATTTATTGTAACATGTAATTTGAGAAGAAAATGTATGTTCCAACGCATTTAGTTTTTCAATGATAATATATTTTGAAAACTTTCTAAAACATATCTATATAACAATATATATATATATATATCTGCAAAATATATTGGCAGTTTTTCATACAAATACATTCAATAGAAAATTTAATTTGAGTGTAAATGAAATGCGGTCTCGTAGACCGCACCTCTCCAGTTAAGTGCTAAAATTTCACCTCCCCAGTTAAGGGTTAATATCCTTAGAAATAGGAATAAAAAGGGAAGAGTTTACATTTTAACTTTTAAAATTACTCCGTCAGATTACTCCATCAGTCCGACTCCATTTGATCCATTTTATTATAAATTAAAGTTTCATTGAAATTCATCATCCATTATTGATTACATTTTTTTAATTATAAGTGACGGGCATATAAGTTCTTTCTAATAATTCTCTATCTCAAAGAAAACATTATCACCTAGATTTGATGTTTTTAGATACATCTTGCAAAGCAAACTTATTTTTTTAACCAAAATTATTCTAAACTGTAATTTTAAAAGCATACCTGCTTTCGTTTTTCTATTATACTCAGATATAAAATGTAAATATAATTCGAAAAAATCGTTTTTATCTAATGGTTTTATTATTTATTGAAACATTTACAATTACTTTATTATTTCTCTAAAAGCATGGTTAGTGACATAATCTCTGGCATTAAAAATTATTATGCAACTTTTTTGTTTCATTATTATTGTTAGCAGAGATTATGTCATCACTTTGGATCTTTGTTTTCAAACTATTTTGTACTATGAATTAGAACTTTTTTCCTTAACATTTGGTAGTATGCTAGTTATAGTTTATTTAACTATATCTTTTCCATCAGAATTTTTCATTTATTCTTTTCATCGCTGAAACGATTAGGTTTAGTTTGTATGATTTATTAAATTTTTATCATTTCTCAAAACTGAGAGGCAATGATTCTGGATAAACCATAAAGATAATTATATTTTTATCTATTTTTTTCTTGTGCTTGTTAATAAATATAATACTTCTGCACAGATAATTTTAGAAATTATGATAACTATTTTTGTTAATGAAATCAGTATTTCCTGAAATAACAGATGCTTTTTTTATTTGATCAAACAACAAGATTTGCAAGATTAGGACAATTCTTTGTTTTATGTAAATTATTTACAAAAGATATTTATTTCCAGTCACTTTGTTAATTGGTCGAAATTCCAGAAAAAATAATAAAAAAGATTTTGCTCAGTAAAAACTATTTTTAAACAGTTTTATTAAATTTTAATTGTTTCGTGCTTCTATGGAATGAAATTTGTAAATAGTTTTTTTTTCTCAATTCGAGTTTTATTATAAGTTAATGAATTAATTAAATTAAATTTTACCTTTTGTATGGTGCGCCATCTGATGATCGTTTAAGAGAAGAAAATGCATTCAAAATTCCGAAATATTTATAATATTGAATTTTAAACAAAAAGTAAGAAATAGTAAATAATTAAAAAAAAATTGTTTAATGTTAAATGATTTAAAATATTTATTTCAAAAATGTTTTTATTTAATTTCTTTCATTTTTTTTTTCATTTTAAATATTAACGAATTAAATCTAACTGTTTTAAATTGAAATTTTAATTTCTGTTTTGGGCAGTAAACTGTATTTAGATTTCGTCGCATTATATTTTAAATCTGATTTTTTATAACAAAAAATAATTATTTTGCTGTACGCAAAATCTAGAAATATCTTTTTAAAAACTGGAATGGAAGATACAGATAACTTTCAATAACACATTTCTACTCTCAAGTAAGAATATGATTTCTGCCAAATATTACATAAAATTATTAAAATTCGTCTAAGTCTAAAAATAATAGTTTTTAGAATTGTTCTAAGCGTAATAGGTGGCAGATCACACTGGAGAACAGATCGGATCAAAGATGCTATCAAACAACAGTTAAATCTGAAGCAAAGTTATGCACTACCATGGAAACAAAGACTATCATAATACTAGTAAAGATTTTCTCTTAAGATAGAATTTCATGACTTAAGTCTTTATTTAACTGGTGTATTGCATCTGAGAGAACTATAAAAGGAAGTAAAATTATTATACATTCAAATCTTGCTCCTAGATAGATTAAAAGATAGATAAGAGCGCTTCAATTCGACATTCATTATAAAAGTAATTAACTGATGGAAGTCAATTAAATCAAGAATGTTTACTAGAATGTAACAGAAAATCCTTTTTGATTACAAAGTTTTAATCTTAATGTTGTACTTAAGTAAAAAATAAAATAATGCCATTATTGAAATTAATAATTTTGGATTAAATCTTCTTTAATAAGCGATACGTTATTAAAAGAAAGAATGTTTATAATGATATTCTTCTTCTTTACGTTAGATTCAATTTTAAAAGATATCCAAGGTATTAAAATAATGTATTAAAGATACATATTAAAATAATATCTTTAATATATAAAGATATATGATAAAGAAATAATTTTAAGGATATCATATATCGGCACACCCAAAATGTATACTGTATAACGGCATTCAAAAAATTTATATCAATAGATTGATCTAAATCTTATTTTAGGGATCCCAAAATTTTATGTCGTTATTTAGATACTTGATATTTCCAAATAATAATTTATGATTTGAAAATAATACATTTCGTCTTGGATCATTTTACAATACATCTTCAATGGATATTTTAAATACAGCAGAACGATGAGCATCTGTATTCCAGTTACTCGAAATTCCAATTATCCAAAGAAACGTTAGAGAGGAATTAAGAAATCACAAACAAAATCCCATTAAATGCAAATGAATCAAGTTAAAGAAAGGTATGACTGATTAATACGTTTATACTGTGATGTTTAAATAACAAAGCATGGCAAAATGTAAGCAATGTTGTTTTTATCATTTTTTTAAATCAAAACATTATGAACTCATTTTCGCTGTCTCTTTTCAAGAACTAAACTTTCCTTTTCGCTAATTATCCATTTATTCAATTAATTCTCTCATTCTTACAATCATTCGAATTCCGGTACTATAGAATGCTGTAATGTACAAGGTTATTATGTAAATGTATGCTTAAACATCCTTTGAGAATTTCCAGAAAACCTCCGTGTTCCCCAAATCTGTAACGCCGTGCGTATCTGACGAGCAAAACGCGGACCTGGGGTATTCAATCAATCACACTTAATTTAGAAGTGCTATTCAAGAATCTCGGGAGGCTACCGTAATTTTGTTGAATCGGCGTTTGGTGCCTTTCAGTATTAATAGATTTAATTGGTTTTCTGAATAGGGTCTGAATTTAATTATCCTCTACAATTTGTATTCTAATGTTTCCGTTTAATGTTGCGATCTCAAATTGTATGAAGTTTTAAATGCGTATTATCGTGACTTTTCTCTTGTTATTTATATATTTGATAGTTACAATTATAAATAAATATCACTAAGAATGTTTACTAAAGAGTATTGTTATTTCAACCGTTTATCATAAATTTAAGTAGCACATTTTGGATTATATTTAGATTTTTTTCAGAAATATAGTATATGGAAAATAATAAGAACTGACATTATTCTACTGCTTCATTTATTTTTCCATACAGAAACGAAAATGAAGCAAGGAATATATACATTTATAAAATAGATAAACATTTAATGCAGGAAGTATTATTTTCCATAAGTTATCGACTGTTCAGAAACCATTGAATAATTCAGTTGAATATTTAACATATACTAGTCGATAAATCGATTTTGAGTGCAATATATTTCTTGATAAATTCTGCTAAAATCTACTGCTTTTAAATGTCTGGGAGAAAGATTAATATTCATATATTTCAAATCCTTTAATTTTAAATATTTCATAGAAGTTTACTGCATATTTGAATAATCTATTATTAAATTCAAAAAAGTTTAAGAAAATACTTTATTCTATAACATAGAATAATGCTATGCACACTCTCATACACTACATTTAAATGAAAATTTAATTTCTACGACAGAACACAATGATTCAGATTCTTATAGAATAAAATGTCTGTTGGAATTTAAATACCTTGCAAGAACTCTGAGAAATTAAAAATTAAATACATTATTTTCATTTTCCAAATTATTATCCTTATTTCAGCTTAATTCTCAGTAATAAATCGATAATGTAAATAAGTAGAAATTAAGGTATTTATTGATTGAAATTATTATTCGGAATTGATTATTTGTTATATTTTTATTAAGTTTACTTGATTATCCGTAATCGTTACTTACAATAAACTCAAATAATAAATTATTTTGATTAAATAAATTATACCCAAAATGTTATTATTCTTTTAACATCACTAGAATTTTTGAAATTTTAGATACACTTCGCATTCAAATTTTTATTAAAATCTTATACACAGGTCCAAAAAAATGGAACAAGCATTTACTTACTTACCTATTGCAATTAGAATGTACCAAAACGTATGAAAAAGTTTTGATTTATGAAAAAGAAGATAGTAAAAAAAATTACAAAAGTTAATTATTTAATGCAATGATTTTCTTATACAATCGAATACAATGTTTTACTCTTCAATTGGAAACCATTTCTCGATATCTCTAATCAATGTTTCAGCCAGGCTTTCGATGCAATTTTCAGGGATAATATACATATTACAAGAACTTATGAAAAGAGTAGAATTAGAAAATTTAAAAAAAAAAGGATTTATTAATGTTCTTAACTTTTTTTAAGAAATGATCAGATAATGCATTAATTGCTTAAAACTTTTTCAAAATGAGCGTTTCGGCACCTATATAAGATTGCATTATTTTAGTAATATTTGAGTATATGCTAGTTAATTCATCACTTGTGACTTAAAGATATATTTTTTGAATTCATCAGTATAGATCGAGATTGTGTACCCCTAAAACCAATCCATCCTTTAATTCCGATATAATGTTATTTAAAATTATATAAAAACATCGAATACATTCAACTTATCGTTATACAAAGTGGAACCAACCAAAGATTATCTCAAAATGACTCGCCACGCATTTATAGATACATGCCCCTAATAATTAATCATCTGTTCGAAGAGTGCATTTTTACCTTTAAAAAAGTGATGGATTTGGAGGCTATGTTTCCTGTTCTTATTTCATTTAAAGTTTTGATAAAATTTGGATAGCTTCGATGTTCAAATTGCATTTTTCAGGTAAAAAAAAAACATAATTGTAAAATTATAAATGATGATCCTGCAGTTTCATATAAATTGTAATGGTTCACGAAACTTCATGAATTTTGTATGTTTACTACTTTGAAATAATCTCTGCAGTTTTCATGGAGTGAATACCAGATTGATTGTTCTTGCTTGAAAAACAAGACAAAATATCAATTTTTTTCATCATGAACAATGCCTCCCCTCTCCGTTAATCTCCAGGACAATAAGTCCTTGTTTTTAATAATCGTTTAGATGTTAAAATGCTTTCTAGGAAATGACGTTCGCATTCATCTATAACTAGGTTGTTATTACGATTGCATAGACCATAAATAGTCAGAATATCTAAAGGTTTTTTTTATTACTGAATATGTCATTCTTTACGAAAGCGCAAAGGTGTAAGAAAATAATTTTATTTTCGTTTTTCTTTCTTGGTATTCCAGTTCTTCTTCCAAATATTTGAAATATTTTGTTTCTCAAGTTTCTCTTCACTTCTTCATAAAGTCTAAAACTGTCGACCAATCAAATATTATGAATGAATAACAAATTTCTTTGAAGTCATGATATTTGGATGATATTCTACTAGACAAATTTTAACATATAATTGTTTTACTATATTTAATATGCATGCATTTCAGAAATAAATTTAGTCATCTAAATTTGTAATTAGTCCCTCTAAATAGAAAATTAAGCATACGTAAGCGATAAACGTAAAACTTTGTGCGTGCATAGATGAATGTAAAAAAAAAAATACTTATTGATATTTTTTCACTATTGAGACAGTAAATAAATGCAACTATTGAAATATTTTTATTATTTCCCTCTTCAGAAACCAAAGTGTTTTCATTCAATTGCCCGCCTTATTTAAGGTAACTTTGTAACTAACCTAATTACTACATTTAGGAAAATAAAAGCTTTTCTTCACTTTTCTGGACATTTTGATATCTTTCTTTTAAGATAGATATCGTTTCTTCAAGCACTGAAAGAAACGTTTTCCATAGTGCCTGGTGAAACTAATTTTCTTCATTTCCTAATAGATATCTCTCCACTGATTTTAGTAAACATTTGCAAGATATCTTAATATAGAAATATAAAAATAAATGATTCTTAGGATCAGCATATACTTGGTTTGGTTTAGATATCATTAAACTCATCTCTGTCCATTTTCCTGAATAAAGCTTTTCAATACGCATATTTCATGGTTTAATATTTTTTAATGTTCTTTTCTTTTTTAAATAATTTCCCATGATGGAATGAAATCTTTTATAACATTATGTATAAAAAGAAAAAAAAAGGAACTTACGATAAAATAATATATCATGATATTAAATAAGTCACTAGACACTATTTTGTTAAATACTCATTTATCTCTGACTATAAATTTTATTTCCTTTAATGAAGAAGACATTTAGAGCTTTTTGTTGATACAGAATAATTCCTTTTTATCAATGTGTATTTCTTTCGTTTTGGATGTAAAAAAAATCAAGACTAGAGTATTCGAAATAAAAAGAGTTTAGGGTTGAAATAGGTGTACAAGATATTCACAGAATAATTTAGTTTAATAAAACTGTTAAACATGGATCGTCATGAAACAACTCATCCAACAATGGAACATCAAAGAAAAATCTTTGGTTACCAAAGTTCAAAACCAAGGAACGACAGCTGGTTCATTTCAATTTAGGTTCATTCGGAATGCCTAAGAATATAGGGTATTCTTCTCACGTATCAATGAACTCAGATGATAATTATTAGGCATCATGACAAACAAAACCTTGCAATGGAATATGATGTATCGCATATGAAAATCGCGATAGACGCATGTAGGCTTTGCATCTAGTAGGCATTATCAACACGCATATTACCCGCATGTGAACAATGGATGATCACTAAGCCAGTGTGCCATAGAAAGACATATTTAGTGTCAAACTGAGAGCAAGAATTCTTAGTAATTCTCTTTCTCGTACTTGTTGTTCAAACGCCTGAATGGAATACTTTGGCTTGTTTTTCTTCAACACGTCTTTCTGCAAATGTTGGGGAGTGTGATCTACTGCAAGATATATGGCTCATGCATGTTAGTAAATAATCACCGCGGTACTGGAAACCCAAAGAAATGGACTCGACACGTAGGTACTATTGCTTGTCTTTCACATTCTCTGGTTCTCATGTCTTGTAGTTTTATTCTTATGAGAAAAACCTAAAATCACTCTTTATGCTGCCTCTATATATATATATATACTAGAAAATCTCATGACATGGATTGCTGACAATTTTTTTTTTTTTTTTTTTTTGATTTCGCCGCAGAATACCCTGGAGCATGGGAGTTTTAGGATTTCCTGTAAATTGAATAAGTATATTAGTAAAGATTTATACAACCATAAGAAACAAAAACAACTATGAGAAAATATATACATTTATAAATTTTTGCTAGATATCTCTCAGGAAGATATATCCAAAGATTGAAGAATGGGGAAATTTAAAGAATCCATTGTGAAGTGTCCAGAAAGGCAATAAACTTTTACTTTATATTGTAGGAAATATTTTGTAACTAATATTATGTAGAACATTTGCATCTATAAAGAAGCACCCACAAAAAATGAAACGAAATAATAATAAACACATGAAAAGGTTTAACTGCTTGGAGAGCTCGTGAAGGTGTATCTTTCCTCTCCTTCCACTTCTCTTTCTCAGATTGTCATCACTGCGGTATGCATAAAAAAATATACCCGGTATTTTATAGAATGTCTGAAAGTTGTTCTTATGTCTTTGTAGACTGTACAATAAACTCAGCTGCCACCACTTCGATCAATTCTTGGGACAATTAATCAAATAAATATTTTTATAGTTTAATCTTTGTCGTTCCAGCTGATTTAAAACCTCCTTCCTTTTATATGCAATTTTCACAACTTAGTTTATAACCGCATGGAATTTTATTTTATTTTTGATGTCTAATATCAATCATTTGACTTTCACGATTCAATTACAGAATACCTTATAAAATTAGTTATGGAAGATTTTTAAAAAAGTATTGAGAAAAATATATTAATGTTCCTGAACATCGTTGGTTTTGCATTCTCCAGTTTTTTTTAATCAATAAATTAAGAGTTTCTGGACAACAGAATAATACAGAATAACCGATAGGTTGATTTTAATAAGTTTTACAATCCATTTATAATATAGGATCAAAAGATTTTCGAGTTAGGTATAAATCATATCGCTGTCTTCCCGACCCGTCTCGAAGGCACACAGATAAAAAAAAAAACTGAATGACCGGACCACCGCTACAGCAACATAGATGGGAACTGTGGTTAAGTCCTAAGGGCAATTACCGGCCATGATACAACCCTTCCCTAAGGAAGTACGTCCCGTCATCGATGGGAGGAGTCAGACCCCCATTCTCTTCGTGCACCCTACAAGGTGGCGAGAACCAACCACTTTGCTGGAAGCTTCTCATTCTCAATAACGAAGTCCCCCTCTCGTGGGAATTAGAGTTAGGTATAATAAAATGAAGTGTAAATAATAGATAAGGTAGGCTTTTAAGAACAAAATATCGCAAACGAAATAAATTATAAAAAATAATATATCGGCCTAAAATTGAACTGTGAAGAATAATTAAATCATAAACTGTTCGAATCTAGACTTTCTCATTATAAGCTTTTACATTTATAGGAATTCACTTTTTTTAGGTTCATTCTCAAACCATTTGTTCAATTTATCTTCAAGTTGTGGAAGATATCCTTAGAGCTTAGACGATTTTACAGGAAATATTTAAATGTGACTTTAGGTCTTTCCATGTTCAAGAAGTTCCGAAGATCCGTTTATTCTAAAAGTGTTATTTTCTTTGAAATAAATAAAAAGGCAATTCTTCGATGTGGCCTTTATGGTATCAGCAAAAACTTTAGAATATTCTACTAGAAGAATTTGACATTTTATTCACCTTCAGCATATTTTTCAAGCATTTTTATTTATTTATTTTCTCTGGTAGCTCTGAAATAAGCATATGAAAGCAGTTTTATTTTCTTACATTGAACTATATTTTCAGGGAGACCAAATTTTATTTTCAATCTTTTTACTTTCAATAGAATCTTAGTAAGGCGGCGAAACTGGGTATATGGAAAATTTGATCACATTCTTTGTGTTTCACAAAGTGAGGATCAAAGGCGTTTCAATGCCAGGTATTGGCAAGACTCGATATTTCTTTCCTTCAAAACAATCATATGATCAATCACATTAAAGCTGTTGAGACTAGTGATCTTTCAATATAAAAATATATGCATTATTATCGGCTTGAAATACCATTTGATTCAAGGCAGTTTGTTATCAATAATTTTAATATTACATTAAAAGTAAATAAACTACTTTGAAGAAGATATTAAATAATTTTAATTTTAATCTGGTTTCAAATTTTTTTAATAAAAAGAAATTATAAAAGTTTCATTCAATCAAAAACTGGTTTTGTGAAAAGCCATGCTGCACTTTGGGAACTTTGGATATCGAAATTGGTATATTTTATATGGCTCGAATCTCAATTCAGCAATTATTGAATACTGATATAACGGTAAAAGACGCAATTGGTCTTGTATTTAGTTTTTTTAAATAGTTTTTTTTTTGTTGAGAATAAGTTACCTCTTGATTCCATATTGTTTTATGATAGTACCGGTGAATTTTTCTTGTTAGAACAGAGTAATTTTGGATACTATTATTAAACTAATGTTTTGAGTTCATAATAATTATTTCAGAAGTCTGGCTGATTTAATTAAGTTTAAAAATCGTCTTATATATTTCATTAATAAGTTTAATTATAAAAGGAACATTATTTCATAAGTAACAACTTACATCTATTGGCGGTTTCCTAAAATAGAATAAATTGTTGATTAAATAACTTTCAAAAATACCAACGTTTAGCAAGTCACAAATGAAAATCTCTCTTTTATAATGCAGGGGTTTTTACAAAGGACAATTACTAATAATTTCGAACTCAGAATAATCGAAAACGATTATATAATATTTAAATATTACCACATTATAAATCATTTGAGAATATCGGAGGCGCTATATATCTATTGCTGAGGTAGAAGCCAAATTTACAATTGCGTTAAAATTTCCTTATTAAAAATAAATAAGGAAATTAACATTTTACTGTCTTTCGGCAACAAAAGAAGTCACCGTAGACTAAAAAAAGTGTTCCATTATTCTTTCAAAATTTTAAATTTGGAAGAGATAGCATTCACATTTGAAATATGGAAAATGGCGAATTGGAAAATTGGCCACATTGGAGAATTCCATTTATTAAATAATTGTATATTCTTAAGAAAATTGTCTTTTTAAATAAGTATGACATTGTATATCAGCTCTATTCATTATTTAAAACGTTACAATAGTGGATAAGTAAATAATTGTGGTATAAGATTAAGATTAGTAAGTAATTTTTGGTATAAGGTATGTTTAAATTGGGAATTAATTTATGTAATGTTGTGAAATCTGTATCACTTTAACCTACCTTACTTTATTTCCAACGTTAAAAATGTTAATACATATCAAACCATGTATTAAAATGAATACTCCATTTCTTGTGGTTTTGAAAACGAAATTGTCACTCGAATGCAAAAAACTTAATTCTAAATTGTAGTTCTAATTTGAAAAGATTCAAACAGAATTTTAAAATTAAAAAACATCTTTTGCATTTCGAATTTAATACTTTAATAAAATTGTTTTAAGTTCCAGGCAAAATATTCCCTTTTTCATATTTTCATATTTCATATTACAAAATGGCTTAAAATACGCTTAGAAGAGTACATGTGTACATGTATCGATTCAGTTACCGATACGAGTATCGAATGTAGCACAATATCTTGAAACGATTGTCAATGAAGAAAATTTATGTTCATCTTGCCTGCCATGAGGTCAACAACTTCGCTAGGCTTAATTATTGCGAATAAATAGAAGTTAGTTATTTTCCCAAAAAATGCTAGTGGTGCGGCCATTATATGCAGCAGCAGAATACTTTGAAGAGCTAATTTAGTAATTGGCTTTAAGCTCACTTCGCATATCTCTGAAGTCAACAATGCTGCTTTTGAATTTGTTTTTACAAAAAAGAATAGAATTACACTGTTTCCAAATGTGTATGTGATCGTCGATAATAACCTTCAGGCAATTTATTCTTGGAAATCAGTCAGCCTCTTTTTGTTTGAGTAATTTCTAAAAAGCAAAGTAATCATGTAAAATTCAAGTCGGCCATTACCAATTGCAATATCAAAGGTCCCTCCCAAAAGACACCAATAATGGAAGGTTCTACTGATTGGAGAGGAATGAAAATAGTCTCCTTTTTGTTTGTCAGGAAAATTACGAAAAAGGAAAATATCTAGCACTGTGCCAATTGCATTAGGTCGGCTCTGTCTCTTGCTTTTGACATAAAAGACAGTGGAGGATTTTGTCTGTCTTTCAATAAACAGAATGAGTAGTTCTAACAAAGAAAATAAAGAGCTCTGAAAGTTTTGGTTCCCCTCAGAGGAACTAAAAGCCACTGAATGAGTTAACAATAAAACTGATGGAAATAGATGTGCGGAAGTGCTATTTTTCAATGATTTTTTTTTCTTTACATGATATTTTCTTTGGCACTTTGCTTTAATGCGTTTGCGGATGTGCTTTTATATTTTAAATGTTTTTCTCCACAGCATTTATTTTTAATGGTTTTTTCCTGTCTTATACACAATTGAAATATGTAAATATTCACAGATATCTCAATTTATTAAATTTATTAAGGGATATACAAAATTTATGATTGGATTTTAGGGTATGTGATTAGGTTTGGAATGAAATTTTTTGAAAATACTCTGTAAAATTATAATATTTTTGAATTTTAGCATAAAATAAATTGAATGAACAACGATGAAATTAAAGTATACCAGTTAAACGACGAAAGTTTTTTGAAAAAATGGAAAACAATATGGGATTGTTTGGCTAAAAACAGAAACAGTTATAAGCATTACTTTAAACTGTCCTAATGATTTTATGAAATTCTTATAAATAGCTTAATAAATATATATTTTTTAGCTTCTAGACTAAACAAATAAACTTGTCTTCTATCCAATTCTTCAAAATTAGGTTCGATTAATAAATAGACTGAATTTTCCAGTTTTTGTCTCTTTCTGAATCATTGTAACCTGTGTTTAATATTTTTAAATGATTGCTCATTTCAGGTTGAATTGTTCAGTGAAAAATTGAATGATTGCTCATTGAATTGAAAATAATTGCTCAGTGAAAAATATTGCTGCAGAGCATATTTAGAAATCATTATATGAAATTTGAACGAAAACTCTAGATTGGAAAAGAAATTCTGCCAAAATTTAAAATGGGAAAGGATTTAGGGATTTAAAATAACATTAAAGTATACATTATGCAGATATGCAATATAACTTTCCTAAGTATAAGGTTAGAAATAAAATTCACGTGGTTTTATAAAATAGACTACTCAAAAAAAACTTTTTTTTTTTTTTTTTTTTTTTTTTTTGCAAAAATATGAAAAAAGACTTTTTTAACATAGTTACTTATTGAATGAAAAATGTGTTGCAAATGATGAAACACTTACCAAATAGAAGTATGATCGAAATGTTTCCTCAATATTAGCATTTGCCCCCTCTAGTTGAAATTTGAAAAGGAAAAAGATAATGGAAAATATAATTGATGATAAATAAGGAAATATGAAAAAAGATATTTAGACAAACTTGAAAGTCATTTTGCTTCGAAAATAATTTTAAAAAAATAGTTACTATTTGCGAATAAGGAAAAGACTTAAAAAACTCTATCAAAATTTCTGTAATTCTGTTGTTGTTGTTTCTTATGGCACTTGCCATGGACAAGCCCGCTGTTCGAAGACAGCCGATTTTAGCCTGAGGGGGAGCGCCTCTTGTTTTTATAGTAGCGCCATCTAGGGCCGAGAACGACTTAGCTACACACACGTCACAACTCTTTTTACGGGGCGGAGTTCATTCACACATATAATTTACTCACAGATCATAATTTAGACCTGAATCAGAGAACGATCACCCCTGATCCAGTACCCCCAGTGGTATTACTCTCGACATGGAGGACTTTGTGACCACGACAGATTTAACGCGCGTCAACCATCAAGCACGCGGAGAATCTTCGGCCGGTTCGCAATTCCCCGCGTTTATATTTTCTATTATCTTTTTCCTTTTCAAATTTCAACGAGAGGGGGCAAATGCTAACCAACCACGCGGGGAATCTTCGTTTCGAACTCGCAACCTAAGGGACGCGAATTCGATGTTCTGCCAACCAGGCTATCCCGGTCTACTCTGTAATTCTAAAATTATTCTATATCATCATGTGTGATATTGTGAAAAGAAATTTTGATTTATAACTGAATACGTGAGATGCTTTAAGAAAATACACTTTCTTAAAGAATACAAAACACAATCTACTAATACCACACATTGTTTTATTAACTGAGAATAAAAATAAAAGGTGTCAATTCTTGAACGAAATCAATAAATGTACTCACACTAGAGAGCAATATAGCATATATGTATATAAATATCATAGTAAAAAATTTGTCATTTTCTTCGCCTTTTAATCTTGGAGTATACAAAAACAAAATATACTTATCCTAAGATTTTGATACACGGAATTTTGACGAATCTTCTTGCTTTTGTGAGCTCCCTAGTCCTCTACCTTCTTTGATATAGAAAAGTAATATTAGTGGTCATATCTGTCTTATGCGTATGAATCAGCATGATATATGATACTCCCAGTCAGATAGTTTAGTTATATTAACTAAACTATCTGACTGGGAGTATCAGTTAGTTTTAGTTACATTAACATCCCATTTTAAAGCAATAGTTGAGCTATTTTGGGCTGAACCTTGTAATTTTGAACCACAGTCAGATGACGAGGACGACATTTGAACTGGAAACACTCTCCAATTTTCCACACCACAACAGAGGGAGGACGTTTGGCACCTATGGATTTAGGGTGCACCAAACCCTCTCACACGAAAATTCTTAGGAATCGGGTCTGGAACCTGAAACCCTCCAGTTCCGAAGCCGAGACCTTACCACCAGGTCATCGCGACTATTTGAACCAGATAGAGAGAAAAAAAACGATACAAAATATACCATTACAGTTGGGGACCTGATTAAAATTTTGACAAAATATAATAAAGAATATTTTGTTTGCCGGTCTTCCTCTCTAGATCTTAATGCAATTTGACAGTCACAAAATCTTTAAGAAAGAAATTTACTTATCCTTTTTTAAAAGAAGATATTTCATTTTTTCCTTCATATCAGTTGACTTTATTACATTTATCCTTGCTTATGTAGTATTTATTTCAGCTTATAGTTGACAATGTATTCCTTTCTTGTACAGTGACAGTCAAAATAACACTATAAGAGAAGATTTCATTTTATGTAATTTTTTTCGTACGAAGCATTTATAAAGCCTTTATCTTTATTTATATAGTCTTAACTTCAGCTTGTAACTTTTATTGAATTTCTTTTCCTTCGGCCGAAATTGTAAAAACACTTTCAAAGGGGAGTAGCAAATGCAATAAAAAATACTTAAAGAAAAGATTAATGCTATCAGTTTTATGTAAATGAAATATATACCTGAAGTAATTAATTTTAATTAAAAAAATTGTTTAAATAATTTTTGGATTTTCGCAATTCCTTTTGAATTTGGAACTTAAACATAAAAATCTATTAATCAGGAGGAATACGTTAGTTCATTTCATTATCGGTATAATACTTGCATGTAAAAATTAAAAGAAAAGATATTATTCCTTTTTATTAGTTATTTCTTAGAAACATAGAATGACAAAGATAAAAAAAAAGTTAAATATTTAGTATGGAATTCTATTAGAGTATGTTATTTTATAAACGACAAAGATAAAAAAAAGTAGTTAAATATTTAGCACAGAATTCCATTAGAGTATGATATTTTATAAATAACACAAGACTTTTTTTAATGACAGCGAGAAATAATAATGGACATTTTTACTTTTAAGTAAAAATACAATGTTGTTAAACATGTACAGAGAATGCATCTTCTTAAAGGCCTTTCTAGTATCCAATCGATATCCAATTATATGTTACTTATTCAAGCACATAATGAAGTACCTGCGCTGGATACATTATCATGCATACATTATCATTCTTTTCTTTGGTAATCAAATCCTGATTTGTATTTTACTGAATTAACTATCAAAAACTGTATCCCAGTTTAACTAACTTGGGAATCTAATAAAGGGCATTCTCATTTTCCTTTCAGTAAGAATCTAATATCAGTTTCTATATTTGTGATTCACTCTCTGAATAAAAACTTTCCGTTCAGATAAATATTTCTTGTTATTTTATGATAAAAAAAGCCCTACCTTTCTACTTATAACTAGAAACATAAAATAATTACCTCCGCTCTACCAAAGTAAACAATTCTCGTCATAAAAATACTTGGAAAAGGAGGCTAAAACTTATCTGCACAATACCTTCCACAGGATGTAAATTCCGTCATCGGAGTGGAGGTAATCAACTTCATGCTATTGATATAACCATTAAAGAGAAAAAAAAACTATCTCACTTATACACTTACACGAAAACTTCTAATTTCGATATCTGATTTTCTTTCCTATTTGAATCTGTATTTTATATCACTAACATACACACAAAATATATGTATGTCCTAGTTAATTATTTTGGTTGATCTGAATGTACAACTTAGCTAAATGTAGAAAGAACTGAGATTTATGTGCACTGTTTATGATTTATTCTTTTCCGTGGAAGATACGTTCTGCCATTGGAGTGGATATAACTCGACAGCACAACATTTTAGTACCCACCAGGCAGGTAAAAATCTAATCACTTATTCAGTAACTTCTCATTCACAAACTCTGATAATCTGTAGAAGTAGCTCCTTCATAAAAATAGATTAAAACCCTTTGTATAATTTTTTATGTATTTTTATTGAAATTGACTGTTTCATGTTTATGAAGATGAAATTTTGCAATTGATTTATAATTAACTTTCTGGCTGTCAAGAATTTTGGAATCGGAAGCCCTGAAATATTCTCGAGGATTATGCATTATTTATTCATGAAAATTAATTATTACTTATCGGTTAATTATTAATATGAGAGAAGCCACCTGATTTGAAAACAATAAACTTCTAGATTTCATCAGAATATATTCATATAAATTAAGTAATAATATAAATAATAATAAAATTCATAAATAAAAGAATAGAAAATGATGAAAGTTACAATTCATCGATTTAAAGCGTAATTAAATATCTTTCTAAATTTTTATACTCAATTTATTATTTTCATACATGATTTATATATATATTTTGGCCTGTTTAAAAGGAATTTATTTGTTAAATAACTGAAAAAAATTCTTGAATTATATTATTTTCCAAATATGCCACAATATAAAATAAATTAAACAGTGTTGATTTCACAATTCCATTTCTCTTACGGCAATTGTTTTAGCACTCTTGATCATCCTTTTGTTTCAACCATGGTATAGTACAATAATGAACCTAAATATTTCATAAACAAGGAACTGCATCCCTCTGAAAAATTTTGTAATTTTTTAACAATTTTGTAAAACTTTGGCATCTACATATTAAATTTAGATGTAAATTACTGATTGGACTTGGTTCAACTAATATATATAGAACTGAAAAAAACCACTTAACCATAAATCTGAAGTTCATTTAGCACAACATAATCAAAATTTATCCCTGTGAATTATTAGTATTAATGATAAATATAATTTATTTACAATAATTATATGATTAAAAACAATATACTCATTCTCCAACGAATTCTTTAATTAAATCGGAAAGCTTGTAAGCATGGATATCAATAAAACAATTATTTGTTCGATGAACTAAATGTATTAGAAGATACAAATTTGTTGAAGGACTCAAATAATAAAATAATCAAAAAAATTATAAAGAATACTAATTTTCCAGTCATATACTTAATTTCAACGTAATAAATACTTTCAAAAATACTTAAGCACAATATTATTTGATTACCACTTGAGTGTGTAAAACTAGTTATTCGGAGGAAAACATTAGCATTATCTAAAGTAAATAATATTTATTATATTTCGTTTTCAATTCGAGTGTAGCAATAATCCATTTAGGTAGACTTTGATAGACAACAATTCTTATTAAATCAAATAACTAAGTTCTATCGCAGTTAATTTAAAATGCAGTTGTTAAATATTACATTACATAATTAGAGATTTTTAAAAATTATTTTGAACACTTACATTATAAAGTTTTGAGAAATCTTCTAAGTTGACAAAGTTTACTCTTAATTATTTCAAAATCTGGCTTCAATAAAAAAATCTCAAACAACTTACATCTGAAATGGTTTCACAGTAGCTGAAACCTTGCATAAAATAAAGGCTTTTTGCAGATTAAACACTTGTCTCGAGCACATGTTTTGAGAAGTATCTCATTAAATTAATGAATCTCACTCAGCATGGTATTTGAAACCTTGAGCAGATCTTTCAGAATGTCATTTTTAAGTTTCCTTTTTCCCTTTTTCATTTTTCTGCGGAAATTAAAACAATCATTAGGACAGTAAATATTGAATTACTTTCTATTCTTTATTAGGTGAGCATATTTTTTTGGTTAACAAAAGCAACGTAAAAACAATATTTACATTTTTGAACAATATTTATTTATTTTACATAAGTGATAAGAATTGTATTCAGATAAAGTAGTACTTCCTTCCAAGATTTCATGGATTTTTCAAAATTATAAAAAAAAATATTCAACTTGAACTAGAATTAAAAATTAGACCGACATTATTTTTTAAATATATCTCTTTATTGTTTCAAAAATATGAAGAGATAAGAAATAATGTCAACTTTTTATTACAAATGACAGTGAGCTTTTTTTTTTTTAAAAAAAAAAGAATCCATAAAGCAAATACTTTGTTGGCAGTTGAAAGAAATCTTTAATAATATTCCACAGCATTAGAGAATAATAAATTGCATATTTAATAAAAAAGTACACAAAAAATTCATAAATATTCTAATTTAATTATATCTGCTCATCTAAATTTTAAAGGAAGTATCTTTTGTCTTCGTTACATTTATTAATTCCATTTTTGACTTTTTAAATGGACAATAAAATGGTTTTTAATAATTTTAACATTAAGTGTAATGATTCTCAATTTATTAATAAATTGATTCTAACTCGAGCCATCCCCAATAACCTTGATTTAAAATAATAATATAAATAATTTGGAAGATTTTAATAATGTTTACTAGTATTTAGAAATGGTCTCTTATTTTTTTTCTATTAACAAATTTAATTTTATACAATTTTGGTTTTAACAGTTATATATTATAACTGTTTTTCTTCTTTTTTTCATGTTTGCAATGTCGTTCTTGCAAAAGAGCTGGAAAAGAAAGGAGACAAAATAGAACGGAAAAGGCAATCAGAATAATTGCATGTTGTTGGAAATTGTAAATTGACTTTAGTAGAGTTGCAACGAATGGTTGAAATCTCCTATTTTGCAAATGAAATAAGTTCTCACTGGATTCGAGAAGATTATGAATATAGAAACAAGCAGGATTTCACTCTTGCTCCAAGAATTGTAATTGCATAGAACTCTTATTGGATTTTCATATATTTAAAGAAAACATTTTCTATGGGCTCCAGGTTTAACAATATCATATCTTTATTCCTATTGTTAACCATGTTATATATACGGCATGCCCAAATAAAGGGGGTATTGGGATTCTAGGTGTATTATTGCATATTAGAACTTTCGATTCTTTCAAAAGATTATGCATATCAGTAAAAATTTGGTACAAAATCATGAATGATGGTGTTCCTTAAGTAAATACGAACACCATACTATGTATTCCTCCAAATGAACTAAAGGACTTATAGACTCAAGATATTGCACGATATATCCATGATGTTGTTCGACATTCGACAATGTTGTTGGGAATTTTCTGCTTATGGAGGATGCATTTTTTATACACATAATGGATAAGCGCAAATGACATTTACTATCACATGTATTTGGAATTAATCATATATCATGAGATATTATACAATTTACATAAAGATTTTCAAACAAGTGAATAAATGCAATTGAATTGTTCTTAGTATCTCATTCGCACTAAGAATACACGATTAAAGTCACTACATTATTGGAGAAACTGCATAAAGTACCAAATAATCCGTATCATATATATTGTTCATGTGCATTTCTATGTGCTGATCTTGTATCATGATATCCATGCCGACCGCAACATAAATGACGATACAATTATTTCAGGATATCCATTTGCCCACAAAAATGACGCCAATGTTTTGTCATTACTGTTTGCTTCAACCATATTTCACCATTAACCGTTTTTATTATTATTATTTTTTCCTCCTGATGCATAGACATATACCAGATAAATTTCAAAGTTCTCAAATCTTATTTTTTTCAGAAACACAATGAAAATGTAACAATTAAGAAAGCGTTACCGACAATCAATTTTAGTGTTATTGTCCAAGACAATTTTTTGATACATATTTTCTTAATAACAATGTTCTAAAAGATTATGTTATCTTTCTCGACTAAAGAAAAATAGTTTTCACCACATGTCAAAGGAGCATAGTTTTGTTAAAAATTATAGTAAATTACGAAAAACACAGTTTTGAATATATATATATATATTTTTTTACAGCAAGTAATATTTATTTTATTTCATTACAGCAAGCTAAATTTCCATTGGCATTAGTCAGAGGAAAATTGAAAGAAAAATAAAAAGGCTGGAGTCGGAAGAAGCACGGGGCTAAGCGAAGTTTAGCATGAATATATAATAGGGATATTTTACGTGACATAAAGCTTTTAGGAAGTCAGATAAACATTTATAACATTATCGGTATGAAGAATAATTGAATGGTATAAGGTACATTTGGAGAATGTAAGGAGAAATATTATTATCTGTAAAGGGTTAGTGAGGAGTGATTACAGAAAGAAATTTCATAGAAAGAGTTACGTTGTGCAAAACAAACAACTTTTTGTAAGCCATTAGAACAGCAAAAACTTTTCTTGATACGATCAATTTGCATATACACTGAGAGACATGATTGAAACTTGCCTTCTTTCACAAAAGCAAATGAATTAAAATAGATTTTGTGCCCGTATTTTGAAAGTTCTATGGGCAGACATGGAAATGAAATGTATTCAGTATGGTCGTTAGATCTCGACTTCCTGGTAGGCAAATAAATGATGTGGGTTCACCTACCCTCATACCAACGGTGGAATGAACCTTTTAACCCTTAAATGGGGACGTGCGGTCTATGAGACCGCTAGAGATGGATTTTCTATCACCCCTATTCTATTTTTAGCTCAATTGAATGGATTGACCCTGTAGCTTCCTATTTTATGACCTTGAATACACGTACACTTTTTCAACTGATTTTAGCAGATGCTTTTTAAAATAATTCGGTATTTTCTTTTAGAGCGGTCTCTAAGACCGCATCTCCCTGCTAGTGTCCCAGTAATAAACAAGGCTTAGTAGATGGCGCTAAAATTTGGGCCCCGAAATATCATCCAGTTTACTGATCCTATTATGAAGCAGTGCTCTAGACACTTTTAAATGAATAATAAAGTGATTTTAGTGATAAGGATAATTGTACAGAAAAGTTTTTCGATGAAAGTTCGCATTCAACTGATTTTGATACGTACGTTCAAACATAATTAATTTTTCTAGTGATAATGCATTTTGAAAAATTTATAAAATATATTAATATACCAAGATTATATATATACATACAGACTTTATAGGTTTATTTTTATACTAGTTCTTAATCTGTATGTTTAAAATGCCCTAGAAAACCGTTCTATGAAAGTCACACACGCAGATAAAAAAGGACCAATTTTACCAATTGTCATTTTTTATTTTTTATTTTTCATATAATTGTTGAATTTTACATTATATTGTCTTCTATATACCTTTATATACTGTAAAAATAAATATGATTTAAAAAATAAAAAGTAATATGCTTTTTCAAGAATATTATTTATTGTAACATGTAATTTGAGAAGAAAATGCATGTTCCAACACATTTACTTTTTTCAATGATAATATATTTTGAAAAATTTCTAAAACATATTTATAAGTCAAGAAAAATATCTGCAAAATATATTGGCAGTTTTTCATACTAATACATTCATTAGAAAATTTAATTTGATTGTAAATGAAATGCGGTCTCGTAGACCGCACCTCCCCAGTTAAGTCCTAAAATTTCACCTCCCCAGTTAAAGGTTAAGGATGAATCGTATCTTGGTTGTTCTTAGGACTAAACCGCAGTTCCTACCCATACCATAGTGACTCTTCTGTCATTCAGGTTTTCATGTGCCCCCAAGAAGATCTGAGAAATCGCTTGCGATTATCTTGGATTTGCCAATATTCAAAGAAATTATTCACATTATTCTTTGTTTAAGAATAAGAATAATTTATTTTTTTCATTCTGAATTCTTTGTCCATTAATACTTACATATAGATTAATAGCTCAGATCAGAGTATGATATTTATACGTCGTAATAAAAGATTTTTTAAAACATCTGTAATAAAAATTGGTTTACCTTTTTTTTTATAGAATACTTTGCCATTTTCTTACAGAATTTATTTATTAGATAATTAAAAAGGAAATATTTTTATTTAAATTGTAACTGTTACTGTAAATTGTAATTGTAACTTGTACTGTAAGAATGTGTATTTTACAATCTTCGTTTCTTTGCATACATTTGTACAGAATACTTTTTCTGAATATATAAAATCTTTTTTTTAAATTGACTATGAAGATTAACTTATATATTCTTTTCTTTTTCGAAAGTGTATTCTTCGAAAGGGTTCTTAGCAAAAATAAGCAAGCTGAAATTATAATTTCCTGTTAATAATTATTTTTATTACTTAGAAGTAATTTTTTATTATATATATTCTGAGTTCATTTTGCCCTGAAAATCTGTTGTTTAGTTTTTTTTTTTTTTTTTTGCCCGTGAAAGGAGTCGAAAGTTTATATCCTCACAGTAATTTCTTGAAAACTCAATACTGCATAAAATATTTCGGACAGAAGTGTTTTGTTTCCTGTTAAAACATTTTTTTTAATCTTTAAGCACTTTTTCCAATAATATCAAACTTTAAAAATAAAACATGAAGTGTCAGAAAAAAGAGTTCTTGTTCAGTTAAAGTATACTGCTTGTTTTTAGAAGTAAGAATAAATAAAAGAGTTCTCAGAAAGTTAACATTTTAGTCTTGAAACTATTTCTTTTCAATCACTTGACTAAATTAAATACTCGGATTCAAACACTTTCTTAGCGATATATAATAAAATGGCTGCATGTCTTTTGCAGCTGAGTAGTAGAAGAAATAATAATATCTTCAAAATTTCATTTATTTAAATATTTGATTCTATGAACTATTTGAAGACAATTTTTTTTAACGATATTTTGACAAAGAGAAATTCTTGAATTTCCTTTCATATTTATTTCATTTGAGTGGATTTTAATAAAACGAAACTTTTTCTGAAATGCATTTCTTGATAAGATTCGTTCGTATATATTGTAAGAAAGAAACTTAATAATATTTTCCTGAACTAGCGGAGCATAAATAAATCAAGCGTCTGTCCTTTGAATTACCGGAATTATTTTTATATATTTCAAATTTCAATTACGATTTCATCTTGAACATAAAAATTTTCTGTGTAGAATTTTTGAAACATTTTGTGAAAAAAAATTTGTATTAAGAAGTATTTCATTTAATCGACATGGGTGGAAGATAACAGATTTGCAGAAGATAAACTCTTTTCAACATTTTACAATTACGTCTGAAAGTAATAATATAATACAATAATATACAAAATATTTTATAAAATTCATGGATAATATATATAATAAAACAAAATGATTCTTTGAAAAGATATGATAGTGATCATAATTTCACGATTGATGGCTTCGTTGAAATAGTATTCCTTTGTCCTTTGAATAACGGGAATTATTTTTATATATTTCAAATTTCAATTGCAATTTCATCTTGAACAAAAAAATTTTCTGTGTAGAATTTTTGAAAAATTTTGTGGAAAAAATTTGTATTAAGAAGTATTTCATTTAATCGAAATGGGTGGAAGATAACAGATTTGCAGAAGATAAACTGTTTTCAACTTTTTACAATTACGTCTGAAAGTAATAATATAATATAATAATAGACAAAATATTTTATAAAATTCATGGATAATATATGTAATAAAACAAAATGATGCTTTTTAAAGATAAGATCGTGATCATAATTTCCCGATTGATGGCTTCGTTGAAATAGTATTGTTAAATATTGAAATCCATTAAGTGGGTGTAAGTAAAACACACAAATCCTCAATGAAAGATGTAAAAGATAATGATGATTTATTGTACACAACATCGTGAAAACGTAAACATAGATAACACAAGAAAAATACTTTCAGCAAACAGCAGCAAATCGTTATTAAACGGCCACAAATATCAGAAAAATTTCAAAGAGATATTGCTGAAGATCAATATTCCAAAATAGAATTCGCCGTAAGTACGCACACGTGCTCAATTTCAATCACTGACTATTGATTCTCCATTTTCAGGGTATTGGATGTCTGGGAATCTTCTGCTTCAAAGTATCGAATGTTTTAGATTGGAATTCGAATTCCCATGAAGCTATCAACAAGATTCTCGAATATTCTGTGTCTTTCAATTGTTTTCACAAAATTCGCTAAATCGTCGCAAATTTTTAGCCAAGGTGTTTGTTCATTAAATCAGATTTTATTCAGCATCCGTTAAAGTTATCTGTAAAACTCTTTTTATTACCAAACAAATAATTGCACAGGGAAGCAATATTTCAAATTCAAAAAGGTATGATTGTAATAATAATCATAATTTCTTGATCAAGTGAAATATATATTTGTTGAGATAATCTATATAATATTTCTACAAACATATCTCTAACAGAGAATGAAACACAGAACAAAAGCATATTTACAGTATTTAAAAATATTTTTTTAGTAACAAAAATAATTAATTATCACTCAGATATACATATTGTTACCTTACAAAATATATTCATGCAAAATTTATGACTTATATGCAAATGCAAATTTATATCTTAACAACATAACTCGCTCGGAGTGTATAATCAGATTATTATTTTATAACTGTTTGATTTTTTTTCACCTTTAATAGAACAAATAGTCTTTAAAAGTACTCGAATAAATAAAATCTAAACGTTTATGAATTTTTTCCCTTTTTTCTAGTAATTGTTAAATTATATAAAGGGAAATTCTCTTGTACTTTAAATAGTTTCCGAATAAAAATGAAGTCTTATAAATACTTGAGCCTGTGATACGAAACAACAAAATCAATTGATGACATAGAATTTCCCTTTATTGCTAAAGAAATCCTGCTCTATAATAGATTCTTTTATACCATATTGCCGGAAGTTAACACGAAGGGATGCTTGGATGATTTCTATAGCAACCAAGCCAATGGACTCTTTTTTGCTCATCAGAACTGCTTCGTTCAGAAAGCATAGGAATGTGGCAGAAGTAATGATTAGGAAAATGTTTACCACTATTTATATAAATACCTGCATTACAGATATAAAATAAATAAATGGAATAAGTGAGGTAAAAACTAATTATCCAGATTGTCGATTGAACGCATTCTTGAAATTTTTCTTAAAATAGCCGCTTTTGGTGACTAAATGGTTCGTTGGAAATTATGGTTGCAAATAATTCTAACTGAATATTTTGTATAACATGGTTTAAACGGTCTCCTCTGCGAATTTATTTTTAATTTCAAATTTGGATAAACATATAACATATATTGCCTTAGACGTCTTATATCATTCTATTCATTGTGATATGCATATTAATTTTGTTTTACAAATAATATTTATACATCGACATATCTCACTAGAAGGGAAAGCAGTGTTTAAAAACTTACACACTTTAAAAAATTTCAAGAATTCTTCATTCTAAAGTTAAACTTAACCCTTATGTTCATTTTGTATAGTATACCATATATACAACTTTATAAAAATATACTACCACTATAAAATAATTTTTATAAAGTTGTATGTATGGTATACTATACAAAATGAGATGCTATACAAAATAAGGTATACTATACAAAATGTATCGCTACCTATATACATTTTTTTTTGCTTTTCTTCAAAAAAAAACAAAACAATCTTGCCACGATAAGGGTTAATATAAGCACAAACATTTTTTCAATATTTTTTCAAACTAGTTCTTATAGTAAAGCTTAGTTAGAATGAAAAAAAGTACTTATTATCTCGATTATCATCTATGGAAAGAAATGTCAGAGTGAAATAGTAATATGAATAATAAAAAAAATATTTGAGCTTCCTTTCAATAATGAATAAATAATAATGTTATAATATATGAATTAAAATATTTTTTAAACAGTATCTATAAATAAAAATAAGAGGCTGTACGACCTAAATACTTGTATCATTGAAGGCAGATTTTTCCCTTGAATTTTGGATTGATGTTGAATATCTTTTGTGCTCGGAAGATTTGATGAGTTTCAGTTAATTATTAACTAATAACAATGGCGAAAAATTTTGTACAAGTTGCATGCTTCCAATCTGTAAAATCTATGTAAATAAAGTTGGTAGCTACTGGTCAAACGTCTTGACATCTAGATTGACATAAAATACACATTTATCTTTATTATTAATACAGATTGAGAAGACTAAAATGTCTAAAGGAACTATATTCCTTGTTAAAATATTTAAGAAATTCTATTGCTTGATTTTAATTTGCATTTTAAATTAAGATATATCTAATTCAGATAAATATTTTATTTGAGCATTTACAACTTTTTTAACATCACTTCAAAGGAATTTATATTGACGTCAGAAACTTTATATCCTTGTTTGCTTTCAAAGTTGAAAAATTAGAAGGTGAGATATTTTACGTAAGAAAAAATCTTAATATATATAAATTACGTGTCACGTTGTTTGTCCGCGATGGACTCCTAAACTACTTAACCGATTTTAATCAAATTTACACACCGTGTGCAGTTTGATCTAACTTAAAAGATAGGATAGCCCTTTTTTTGAATTTTTAATTAGAATTTAAATTATTAATTAAAAACTAACTTTCCCGCCAAAAAAATCTTGAAATCGCCGAATGAGTACGACTTCAATTTTTTTTCCCAACAGTCATGAGGCTAGGCTTAAGATTTTTCGGCTGATTATTTGAAACGATTCTATTTATTTTCTTAATGTTTGATGCATTTAAAATGAAACATTGTTAATGAATCGATCTTTCAGATTCATTCTGAAGTACTTTTGAATTAAAATAAAACAGAATAAAGGAAATTAAAAATTTCTAATCTGCATAGCGTTACCCCAACTGGCGTAGAAAAAATCACGCATTTGCGTTCCGTAACTGGCGTTGAAAATTCACGCATGCGCATTGTATTATCATTGTTTACATTTCAACGGAAGCGGACTCGATTTAAATTATTTTTAGGTTCGTTGCATGTTTTTGTAATTAAATTGTATTTAAGTTAGTTATATATTTTTTGTATACGCTTATAGTTTTAAGTACATCATTTTTTAAGTAGTTTTTTTAACCTGTTTTCAACCGATTATTTTAAACGATTCGTTTTATTTTCTTAATGTTTGATGCATTTAAAATGAAACATTGTTAATGAATCGTTCTGGTCATGATGAATCTGAGAATATTTTGTTGACAAATTCTTGAAATATTACATAAATTAGGAAAGATATTCTTTAGTGCCCATAAAGTTTAAACGCTCAGTGACTCTTTTCAGTAATCATATTACAAAAAAATACTTTGTTTCAGTAAAAAATATTATTATATTAATTACAGATTAATCCTTTCCACTTTAATTTATAGTATAAATTCTACGGGAACTAACAGAAAATTAGAGAGATACATATTACGTTGTGACTGAAGGCGTTTATAATATTATGAGTGAATTATATATCAAAATTTGAAGTTTTAAAATATTTTGATGAAGAAGTTATTAAAGTAGGAATTGCATAAAATATTTAATTATTAAAATTTTAACGAACATTAAGATGGGCGAACCGGCTGGTCGCCAAAGGCGGCTAGTATATATATACAAGTGTACATTTATACATTATTACGTAAGAAAAATAATTTTACATTATTTTACTACATATGTTACATATTCTAGTGACAGGAAATTCTTGCAAAAGTGTTTTTTTTAGGAATAAATATTTTCTCTTAGATTTGTTTTGGTCTGCCCGGAGTTTCTACTGAATATTATCAATAAATAATAAAATGGCTGCTACTTTATATATTGTCATTTGAAATCTGAAATGCAAAGTTTAATACTCACGATATAGTTATATTTACAAATATATATTTAGTTTATAATTATATTTGAAATATTTTTTAGATAGACATATATTTCTGCTATTACCTAGAGCGTTCATTGTGAAATAATTTTATTTAAGAATTTTCGAGTGCTAGCTTAAAATAGGCAATGTTGGCAAATATTTACTTATTATTACAACTCTATATAGCAAAACACTGAAATATAATAATTTCGATGGATTTGCTATCATAATAATCTTGATTAATAAAATGTAGAGATAAACTAAATAACTTCGATTTCAATGTCATCTTTTACTGAAGCGAATTTAATTATGTTTGCTTCAAAATATCGATTCACGTTTGAATCAATGAATGAATGAAACGAGCGAGTGGAAATTAATTACCTAGCGTACATTAAAATCTGATATTCAGTCCTATAACCATTTAGACAGTATGAACAATTTCAGGAAAGTATATTTAACTATTGATTGGCTGAATAAACAGACATTCCAAAATTAATATAATTAGTTTTGATTACTGTTGACACATATGTTGAACTAATTACTTATGAAGGTTTGGGGTAATTAATTTTCATCCAAAGGAGTAACATCCTAACAGGGAATGCCAGAAAATAAGCTACAATAGAGTAAGTACAGAGCAATAAATGCTACTACAGAGCAATGAGCTACAATAAAATATTAAGGAAATTCAATAAAACTGAAAACATACACAAATATGTAAAAACGTAATATAATATATTGTCACTAATATGTAAATGAAATAGCAACATAAAAATTAAATACATACTGAAAAGATACGATGTTCAATGTGTATTTTTTTTCTATCAATAACAATATTATCAAGATAGCTTAAAAACATATTATTTAAAAAATTTTTTAAGATAAAAAATAACATTATCCATATAAAATCGAAAAATATTTTTAAAGTTTCGGAATTTGACTGTAATAATATATCTGTTCTTATAGCCACAAGGAAATTTTTTCACATTACCTCAAATTATTTCTAAAAGTAGTTCCCGCCTCTGCACAAAATAATACAAATATTTTCCTCCAAAATGATAAGATAATTTTACTATTTATATTATAAAGAATGTGGATATTTATATTTGTAAGAATTCATTCAAGCATTCTAGTCACTCTATTTCTTACATTTTTGTTGAGAAATGACAAAAAATAATTTTATTGAATAAGCGGTTTCTTTTTGCTTGGATTATTTCCAGCAGTTTTCATAATATAAATACATAATAAATGTTACATTCAATGGAAAAAATAATAAATGTCTCTTTATCCGATAAATATTTTCATCATTCAAAAATGATTTAAAGAAATACTAGAAGTTAAAACTACTTCATTCCTTTCATTCTTATTTACTATACAAAAAAATAATGTTTGCTTTCTCAATTTTTGTAAAGATTTTTAAAGAAATATTTCGGCTAGGAAACAAGTTTCAGGCAACAAATTTTCGCTAAAATTCCTTTGATATTCTTTTTCTCTAAAGATTCTTCTTCGTTCGATTATCCAAAACTTTTCCAACTCAAATAATCATATTTTTTTCAAAAATATTCAAAAACATATTGCCGATTCTTTTTATACATTTAATATAATTATGAATATTAAAATTTCAGTTCAGCGTTCAATAATTCTGAATTTTGTTACATCTGCCCTCTTTTTTTTTGGATTTCAAACATATTCTTTTCGAAAATATTAAAAACATATATATATATATATATATATATATATATATATATATATATATATATATATATATATATATATATATATATATATATATATATGCCACTCATCTCAATCCTAGCCCCTACACCCTCCCATTATAATTTTCGAATATGTAACGAATTTCGAATATACCGAATATCGAATATATTTACCATTATATACCGAAAACGGTACTCTATATTGACTAAGTCTATCTGAAAATCGAGGGGAAATTACCTCTTGGTAATCCCACCAATTTCTCATTAGTTTCTCAGTATATTTTCAAATATTGATTTTTTATTTTTTTTCACTCACATAGTAATCAAATATATCATCCCACCTCATTTATTCAATAAGTTTATAGCTTTAGTTTAAGTGATAGTTAGCTTTTAGTTTAAAAGGCGTTTGTGGCAAAATATTTTGATCTTTGCTTAAAAATTTACAAGAATTCTTGGAACAGATAAAGCTGACATGTCGTAAAATTTGAAAATTCTCTTTATTCATATTTTGGTTATTATTAAAGAATCATTAATACTAAATATACTTAATTAAATAGTGTTATTTAAGATTTGAATGCTTTATTTATTTATTCTTTTTTATCAATTTTTATTTCTAATATTTTATATTACTAGCTATTTTGGTCAAGAATTAAGCAAATTTACAAGGTTTTTGATATAACATTAAATTAATGGATTTTAAGTATACATTTAATTATCTCTAACTGAACACGTACACATGATTATGGACTGAAAAAAAATGATTTTTTTTTTTTAATGGTGAAGATTTACATCAAAGGAAAAACTCATACTTAAACATTATAAATTAAGCTGATTTTGTCAAACAATACCGAATAATTTTTGATGTCACATTTTATTTTCTTATGTATGAAATGCACGAAGAGTAAGAATCGCAATCATCGAAAAATTGGATCTCAAGATTTTAATGCAGTTTCATGTTTAGAAACTTCAAAATTCTGATAAACAGATGTTTGGAACTATACAAGATTATTCGTTTGCGCAGAGAATATGAAATTCTTAAAGAAATATTTTTTTGAGCTATATGGATGAAATTTGGTAAATCGTCCTTACATAAAATTTGAAGTTTCCTGTTCATATTTGGTAGAAATCTATTCAAGGAATTTTGATCAAAATTTTTCTGTCTGTTTATGTGAATGTGAAAAAGATAGCTCCAGACAGAAAGAGTCTACAAGGACGAAGTTTGATATATAATGTTAGCATTAGCTTTGCATGTGTATATTTAATTCTGGTGCAAATCGGTCAACGAGACGCCCATCTATATAGCTCGTTGTCACATATATGCAAAAAGGAGAACACAAAAACGGAAAATCTTACACAAATAATATTGGTTTTATTACCAAAATTGTATAAAGTCATTCAAATTTAGACAAAATTGATTGAATGAAAGGTGTTGAAAATTAATATTATGTTTTCTTCATTATACTAAATCGCACAAAACTATATGTATTGAGTCGGAAAGCACGGAAGTCGAGTGACGAGAGGAGATTCATTCTCGTGAACATGTTGTAATTTTAGAATGTTTGCTGCCACTCATCTCAATCCTAGCCCCTACACCCTCCCATTATAATTTTCGAATATGTAACGAATTTCGAATATACCGAATATCGAATATATTTACCATTATATACCGAAAACGGTACTCTATATTGACTAAGTCTATCTGAAAATCGAGGGGAAATTACCTCTTGGTAATCCCACCAATTTCTCATTAGTTTCTCTAATGCGCAGGAAAAATAGATTGGATTATCTTAATACACCATATTGATTAAACTTTACTAAAAAAAGTGAAACACTATTTTCAGCATAATCACGAATTTGTCCCTTTCTTACTTCTTGAATTGTAAGTTCTCGCTAATGTAATATTCGTTAAAAAAATTTTTATTAAAAATTAAATAAAAATTTAAAATTTTTCTACAATAATGCGGGAGAATATTCTGGCATAGATTCAACTTTGCATTCGTGGAAATTTTATTTCAGTAGTATTTTTTTATTTTTCCTGTAAATATTTTAAAACATTTTAATCCTATTTTATAACAATATCTCTCATTCTTTACCATTTGCATGGCGCAGCTTAGCCGAAAATGGATCTTGCGTCAAAAATAAAACCTCACAAATCAATCAATCTCCCATTCTTTTAGTTTGTAGGATTATATTCTGTATTTGAGATTTTTAACCATAGTTTTTTTCTGCACGCTATAATTATTATTAATTTAAAAATACATATAAAAATAAACATAAAAGTGGACGAATCGACTGTTAATAAATGTCAAGTCCTTTAGGGTTAAATGATTGAATCGTATTATTTTATATATTTATTTGAAAATTATAGTCAAATATTTGAAATAGCCACCCAACTGCTGGTTGTGACTTTTCAATTAATAATTTAAATACAAATAACATTTTATTTGAAATTTTTATTCGTAAAGTATTATGAAGTTTATTTACTCGAAATTCGTGGTATTATAAAAGATAAAATGAAAGCTCAATAAATAAAAAATAATAAATGAACTTTCATCCCTATACTCTAAATTTGCATATTTCATATTTTCTTTAATAAAATATTCTATTTGTTATGCAATCAACCATTTCTAATACGACTTTGAATATTTATATTCTTTTATGCGCATTTTATACACTTCAATATAAATACACATTAATAAACGATATTATTAATTAATTATTTAACAGGGGTTTTATAAAATAACATATATATTGTAGGCTATCATACCGTTTACAAAAACTGAATAAAAGTTTGGTTTAAGGTCTTTTGAAATATGTACTCAAAAATCATATGCAGGTAAACAACAGTTAAACTCTTACAATTATACTTGAAGTGACAAAATTTTGAAAATCTCATGAAGCAACACCCACGTTATTTTTATTGGAACGTGATCTCCAAAGTGAAGGCTATAAACATCTTTGAAATGATACCTGTATTCGAAAATATCAACACTTGGGAAATTAAAAATAAAATGAAAGAAAACCAATAAGGAAATGCAACAACAGAAAACAAACAATTTTATTTAATTTCACAAGTTTTCCACGTGCCCTCTTTCACACAAGCTGACATTTCTTTTTTCCCATAAAGTGGAAAGTGGATAATACAGCAGCAAGTACCATAGCAAGAGCAATCTGTTGAAATATAATCTTATAGCATCCTTGAATTCATAACCAGTTTAATTTCTTAGCAAGCCCGTTTTAGGCATCACGCAATTTACTATCTCAATTCCTCATATCTTACTTTAATGACCTTATCAAAAGGAGAAAAAATAATTTTCTTATATTTTTAAAATTAAAAAAAGTACCTTTTTCCTGACACAAATGTAGCTGTCGTAGAGAATTCTTTCAGTTTTTATTAAATTATAAATATTATTTTATAGCCTTAAAACATTATATAATACTTTGTAATGAAATTCATATTGTTTGTTTTAACAATTGTTAAATAACTCTTAAAACGATTATGTTTGTAAAGAAACACAAAAGATTTGACTTTCAGATTCTTTTATATTTTACTATTCCTAATTTAATGTACCAACATTCTAATTTTTCACACTGTGAAAAATAATCTATTATCACCTGCAGTTGATAACCACTCAAACACGTTGCCATTAAGCTAGAAAAATTGAACTCATTTTATTCCCATCTAACTTTAGTCTGAATGTATGTTCCGAATTCCATCGTTTCGAAAGATTTAATGAGCCTTCATTGAAGTCTCTTAAATGTTTGTTTGAATGTTTGCAATTTGAACTAACAGGTTTTAACTCAGGGAAATCGATTTAAAAAATAAACGATTTTCTCACAACGAATTAAAACTTCCTCGTGCTAAATTTTAAATAATGGAATATTAGCGTGTTAAACATTATACAGCTTTAACTGAGAACTGGCAACAATAAATAGTTTTTGAATATTCTTCAGAAGAATTTCAAACAATGTTAAATCAAACAATGTAAAATAAAATTTAGAAAGTAATTTAAACTAGAAATAATCAAATTAAGGATGTAGACAATTTTTTTTTTCGTTTATTTTCCACTTCCACTCCTTGGTGAATATATATATAGAGAGAAAGCAAAATTGAAATAAATATTCAACGGTGAAATAAATTGGAAAATATATTAACTGTTAAAATATTTATTAAATATTATTAAAATAAAAAAAGAAAAGGATTGAATGGAATTCAGAAGTTATAAAATGCTATAAAAGTTTCGAAGAAAATTTGTTGAATTTCGTTTCTAATAAACTGAAAGAAAAATATAATTAATTCTCATTTCGCTCTGAATTGAACATATATTATTTTATTCAATGCCTTGTATTATTGAAATTCACCGTTCTAGATTCATTTTTGATTGAGGCGGATTCTTTTTGTTTTTCGGAATTCATATTAAGAACAGGTTTTTGACATAACAATCAGAATAGATAAATAACAATCAGAACAGATAACAGATTCAGATTGTTTTTAAAAAACAATCAGAATTAATAATGTGTATACATTTTTCTTTTCAATAGAAATGAATAATTTAAGGAAAAAGACTTGTGTATTTAAATATTTCAATTCTGTGTTACCTGGTTTCACACTTTCAAACGAAATCAAAAATTAAAATTTAAACAGACTCGTACAACTGATTCCATTTTAGCTATTTTCACACTTTCAAACGAAATCAAAAATAATATTTATATTAAAAAGATATTGTGCTATTCAATGTCAATGTCCGTTTAGATTCATTGATGTGGATTCTTATTGTTTCTCGGAATTCAAGAACATATTTTTGACATAACTGTAAATGGAAAACGGTGGAAATTCATAATGTATATAAATTTTTCCTTTAAATTGAAATCAATATTTTGAAGAAACAGACTCGTACAACTGATTCCATTTTAGCCATTTTCACACTTTCAAACGAAATCAAAAATAATATTTATATTAAAAAGATATTGTGCTATTCAATGTCAATGTCCGTTTAGATTCATTGATGTGGATTCTTATTGTTTCTCGGAATTCAAGAACATATTTTTGACATAACTGTAAATGGAAAACGGTGGAAATTCATAATGTATATAAATTTTTCCTTTAAATTGAAATCAATATTTTTAAAAAACAGACTTGTACAATTAAATATTCTGATTCTATTTTAGCTGTTTTCATATTTTGAGATGAAATCAAAAATTAAAATTTCTTTGCTTATATATTTTCCATAATTTAAATCTATAAAAACAATTATCGTTTTTATCATGAAAACAATTTTTTATTGGGATTTATATCGATTGAATGATAAAAAAATTTATTGATTTGTTTAAAACTACGATAATATGAAATCAAATAAATCTTATCTTATAAATCAAGCTTAATTTAAAGGCATTTTATTGTTGGGACAGATTCTCTTTGGAACAAAATTTGCTCTGAGCTTCAGAATCAATAAGAATTCTGTAAGCTCGGAAATAAACAATGTTAGGGGAAATAGATAAAGCTGAGCAGTAGAGAAAATAATGTTACGGTAAGATAGTGCCATACTTAGACTACAGAATAATAAATGCAGGTGTAAAGACACTTAAGGTTGATATTATGTGGCATGTTTTGTTGTATTAATATTCGCCCCATGCATAAGCAATAGAATTCGAACTGGCATAAATTCCATGATCTGTCTTGCATCTGGAATATCACAGTAAAAAATAATGATGGATATTCATTGCACTGTCATAGGAAGCTCATTTCTTTCTTACATTATAAGAGTTATAGCTAACACAGAAAAAAACTTTTTGCTGTTGATTAATGGCATTTTGGTATGTTTGGAATCTGTTGCAAATACCCGGTATAATATAATTATTTAAATATGCCAAAAAATCTTCCTTATGTTGTATAAGTTTATATTATCAGATCAATATAATAAAAGGATATTTAGAAAAATAATGAAAAATTTCACAATCACGTTGTATATTATATCATGCATTAATAAGTTTAAAAATTAATAATTGGGTTTTAAATATTTAATAACTTAGATTTATAATACATTAATTACCGTAAAAAATATTATTTTCACAAAATATCATTAACACCTAATTTTCAATGTTATTTTATATGAATAGTTTTGATCAGACATCTAGAAAACGTTACTCGTCCAAAATTGAAATCTGAAAAATTATAAACTAATAATATCTTAAAATTTTATTTTAATTTGTGCGGGGAAATTATTTCTAAACAGATGAATCATTAGTAAGCTTTTCAAAACTACAAACACGAATCATTTTTGGAAGTTTAGAATATGCTGTTATTCATTTTGGCCTCGAATTGACAGATAATCTCTGTTTATTTTACGGCCTTTCAAAACAAAAATATTGATATACAAGTATTGTTTCTTATAAATATATTGCTGATACAAAAGAAATTTTGTTGATTTTTATCATTTCTATTATCCTAAAAGCATTTGCAAAAAGATATCCCCATTTGCTTCTCCCGTTCATATCCCATCATAGTAATATCGTAAAATAAATCTAAAATATTTCTACTCTCACGAAATAAATCTACTCATCATTTCCCGACCTCTAATAAAAAATGACCGACCTCTAATTTATGCCGGTTTTTGGTGAATTTGTTGCCATATTCCTCTTTTTCTAGAACAACAATAAAATTGTTGAGAGTTAACAAATATGTTGTAAAAATCCTAGAAATATTAACTAAAGAGAATTGTTTGAACTATAAAATATTATTTCTATCACATTTGCAAAATAGAAAATGCAACCAATTTGCTATGTTTCATAGCTATATGGTAGAGAAAAATCCTGTTTATTTATTGCAGTTTAAATTGAAAATAATTATATAAATTAATTATTTTAGTTATTGCTAAATATACATTAAGACATTATTAAATAAAATATCAGATAATCTTTGAAACAAAATATTTTTAATAATAAATATGAAATATATATTTTATTGAACTTATTTCATATTGCTTTCTATAAACAACTTTTCAGTATTTTTAAAATAGTTATGTCTAAATTTTATCTTCAATCAATTTCTTAATGTGAATTTTCAAATATAAAATTATTAGATCTTTTTGAAAATCTTCACTCATGGAAATAATCATTGTTTGTTATTGTAACTCCTCACCATAAATAAATGGACGTAACAAAAATTTTTGTTACCTATATTGCATGACATCAAACTTAATAACGAATAATACTGAAGGGAAACGGTAATGCATAGGATTATAATGTATTCTGCATAAAGTTATTATCGTTCTGTAATCAGATAAGACAGTATAAAATGTCCATATTAGAGTGTAAAAGTGATTAATATTCATGGGCGTTATGGCACTTTAATAGATGCAAATAACCTTTAGTAACCTTGAAAAAACCTTGCATATGATTAGATAAAAATTATAATGAGTGTGCATTCGTCTATTGCAATTAGTAACCATGCTTCAAGATATTTCGAAAACACATACAGATAGGTTCAAAATCTAAATATCGCACATTTTTTTAGTGTTTGCAAACATAAATGCAAAATTACCGCTTATTATTTCTCTACTTATCCACAGCCTTTTCCTTCGATTGGAATAGAATTCGTAACCTTCAAAAATACCTCGCGTTAGATTAGATAAAAAGTATGATGAATAGACATTCATCTGTTGAATTAGCAACCAATCTTAAAACATATTGTGAAAACACATAGAGATGGATTTAAAAATTTCTCTTTGTGGGTGCACTTGGTACCATTTAATACCATTTTGCCCTGGAGTCAGTAAGTTGCTTTTGTTTACTCACCAAAAAATGTAATATAATTCAGTTAAATTGCCATGAATAGTAATATATTTCATGATATAGAATTTGAACACAAAATAGAACAAAAATTCAAAATAGAACGAAAATTCATAATAAATTAATTTGTGGAGCGACGAATACATTAGAATATTGCATCACTTTAAGTAACTTATAGTTAACTTAACTCTCTTATAGAAACTTAAACTCTCAACTTTATAGCATATTTACTCATGAAAAAAAAATTTTTTTCTCTGACTTTGCAATATTATTAGAACAATCTATTGTAAGAATCATGTCAGTAAATATGAGCAATATCAGCTTTGTGAGAAAACCATTGTTAGTTATAAACCTACATAATCGAAAGTCATAAAGAAAAGAAAGTTGGATTAAGCCTAAACACTTCGTTGTATTATAGTTCTTTGCTTTTAGTTGCAGGACTTAATTTTTATTCTCTTGCTGCCTCATGGAATTTTCCGAAAAAGAAGATTTTAAGTTTATTTAGCTTTTTTATTCTCAATTCAAAAATTCCCAAAGTACTTTCTAGCAGACAACCTAATTTCTAGGAAGATTTATTACATATTAGAATATTAAAGTTTGATATATTTGGCTGTCAGCAAATCTATGTAAACTTTAAATAAGGTTGAAATAAAAATAATTTTTGTAAAAAAAAATATTCATGTTCTTTAAAAGTTCTAAAATTGTATTTCGGATTGAAAATGTCACTTTGATTTACTGCCATTGTTTTGAAAACCAAACATATTATTCGTACAAAATTGCGTTCGAAAGTATAAATGAAACATGACCTGTTTTCAAAAAGTAAACATGTTTTATACTACTACTCAAAGAAAGAACAGACTTTTATCTGATTTATCATTCTTAGGAAATTCACCTGCAAAAGAACGGTGCAACGATATTCACCATAACTGTAACTGTTTCTCTATTTCTTTGTTTTTCTGCTTAAAATAAAGCAAGACGATTTAGTTTCATCTTGTTTATAACAGTTATGCTATGTCCTTTTACATTGTGATTTAAGCAGATTTATTTCAGCTTTTTGTTCCTGCTTGAAAAGCTAAATCTTTTTTTTTTTTTTTTTTTTTTTTTGATACCGATTTTTTACTTATTTACTCATATGCTTACATACTCATGAATTATGAAATTTCAGACCCATGCTATTGTTTGTAGTTAAAATTACGTACAAATTTCAGAATTAAATCGTTAGTTAATTAATCTGTTTAATTAAATATTACTCAGATAGGAACGATATGAATTTCAGAAATCAAATAAAAAAAGAATTCTAATGATAAAAAAATTGGAGATTACGAGTGGAATTCATTCAAATGCAAGAAATGATTTAACACAATATAAATGGTCTTAATTTTTTTCGTTAAATTTGTTTGATAATTTTATTGATCAAGAATTTATTAGTGATATACAGTGTCATACAGTGTTTTGTATACATTTATTTGCAGTGACTTACTTGTTTTATGTAATTAATAAAGTGTTTGAAAAAATGTTTTTTAACTGCTTATATGATTTCATTGAATTGTGGTGAAAGCTTATAAGACAATAAAATTAAAAACTGATATGACTTAAAGCTTAAAGAAAACTTATAAGAGAACAAAGAAAGAAAAATAGAATAAAACTTGTAAAGAAAGCTTATACGATTGCATTATACCTAAAAATATGATGCATTCATATTCTACAACTTTACTATATTTATTCGTTTTACGTTTATTGGTAATGTTATATTTCTTTTTTTCTTTTGTTAATTTGTGAATAAAAATTTATAATTTCGTATTTACGATTTAAAGATCTGATTTTTCTCAAGAAATAAAGATGCATGTTCTATGGTTTAAAAAATTTACATCCTTTTATAAGTTGGATACTATTATTCAAATTGTAGATAGTTAATAGTTCAAAACTTGATAAAACAGTTGAGTCAAGAATTCAGGATTGTATTAATTGAAATAATTTTATATCTTGCTTCATCATCCGTTGATCAATTAATATTTTAAGACACAACTATAACATCCATACAAATCTATACGTCCAATTATGTATGATGTGTTAATTTTTGGTGCCCAAAATAAGTTGCCCACTTTTAAAAGGTCAAAAATTTTAGAATTTCATAATTTTCAAATATTTGGATTGCACATAAGTTAATCCTATATTTCGTATTGAATAGGATTATTTCATTAAAGAAATATAATGTTAAGCTTATAATTGATGTTGAAAATATATTACGAAAATATCGAATTATTTTATTATTTATTATTTTTATATAAATCAGATTAACACTCTAAATTCAGCACACACAAGAACATAAATAATAAATATTTTTACATTAAAATATAACTAAAAAGTTTGAACTAACTATTAATACAAATAATCTTTTGAAATATTTAAAAAACAGTGGATAAAACTTAATATTTATTATTGTTCTATTTAACTTTCAAAACTTTTCTAAATCTTTAAAAAAAAATTCCATTTTGCAGAAATTAATATAATGATTAAATTACATAATATTTGCTACTTCGTATACTTTTCTAAAGATACTATTTTCGAATCAAAAATAATTATTATATTAAACGCATTTTTAAAAATCATATCATGTACTAGTTGATATTAGAACACTTAAGAATGAATATTCATTTTTAAGAAAATTTCTTTGCAAAAAACGTTTAGTAATCCTCTTTAATTTGAAAGACATAATTCGCCCCTAATATCTTCAAAAAATAGCAATACTTATTTATTTTTCTGAAAAACCACGTGGATGAATCATAGCATATTAAATCAAAATGTTACCCAGAGATATTTTCTCTAAACCACTTTAATTACATGCCTCATTACTATTATTTTTGAATGGCAGTGCTTCACTACATTACTAATCCATTTTCATATATCACTAGCATATTCCTCAAATCTTTCATTACAATAATGCACTTGCTTTACTTGAGGAATCTGGTAAGATATGTTAGTTATTTCAAGTATTCTCTGTGGTGTAATTATACATTAATTTAGGGTCCATCCCAACGAAACAGGCTTGCTTTCAGTGCTTTGTTACAATGCAATGAATGTAGCTTGTTCTGCTAACGCAATTCAAGCCCTGATGATTAATCGAATTGCGAGAGGATTGTAGTTACAGAAAGAGAAAAAAGGAAGCACAGAACAACTAATACCCTTTATTATTCTAAACACCATTGCTTCCACTAAATCCATTTCCAACTGCTACTAAAGTGGATAACTCAATAAAAAATCCACAACAAAAAATGCTGAAAAAATAATTAATTACATGAAACCTAAACAGTAAATATTTATTTCAGTTTAACATTAAATTTTCTAATTATAATTAACGAAGCTACCATGAACAGCAGATTATTAATAGTTATCTGTTGTCTCAGCTCTTTAACTAGCATCGTTTTTCTGAAAACGAACACAGTTTCAAAAGACAATTTCTTCAGAGCTTTTTCATTTATGTTTGACATTAACACACAGTAAATGCGTATCATCGAATCACATTTTATCTAAATTCTAAAGTATCCAGTAGTTTCCATATGTAAAAGTAAAACCAAAATAAATTATAACTTGTAAATTTATATATATATAATAATAAAAACCAAGTTAATAGGATTCTTGATTATTAGTGGACGTATTCTTCTAATTTATTGTTTTGTATTTTCCTTTCTGTTAAAATGGTATATCTCTTAAGCCTAATTTCAGGGGATTTTCGGGACACAAGGAATCGATATTAGACTGTTTAGTCTGCATTCCTTCACAGAAAAATCCTTTTTTTTAAATCCCTGCCTGAGGGTGACCCTTGAAAAAGTCTTCAAGCCGGATTCTTTTTTATATTTTTTTATTTGGTTTAATTTTTATTTGGTTTATTTGATTTTCCTATTAACTTGATTTTAATACTTTTGTATCAATTCATCTGTGTTTTAGAAGTAGCTGCATTTGCGCTTTCTAAATACTATGATGCTTTTTCTGTTCCTTTTCTTCTTTTTTTTGGTTTTAGTTTGAATTAGAAATAATTTTTAGTTGCGATTCTTAAACTATTTAGTTTCGTTTTCAAAATATTTCTAACTTTAGATTGGTTACTTATATATACAAAAGTATTACAATCAAGTTAATAGGAAAAACAAAAAAAAAATTAAACAAAAAAATTAAAAAAAATATAAAGAAAAAAAGAATCCGGCCTGAAGACTTTTTCAAGGGTCACCCTCAGGCAGGTATTCAAAGAAAGGGATTTTTTCTGTGAGTAAAAACAGACATTGTCTAAAAATGATTCCTCGTGACCCGAAAATCCCCTGAAATTATGCTCAAGAGATATACCATTTTAACAGAAAGGAAATATAAAACTACAAATAAGAAGAAATTAACCACAACAAAGTAAAAATACAATAACAAAAATAACAATAAAAACAAACAATAGCACTAAAATTAAAATTAAAAACGAAAAGGCCAGTACATACCATTAACCTTTTTTTTTTTTTTTTTTAAGGGTCACCCTCAGGCAGGGATTCAAAGAAAGGGATTTTTGTTTTTCCTATTAACTTGATTCTAATACTTTTGTATCAATTCATCTGTGTTTTAGAAGTAGCTGCAATTGCGCTCTCTAAATACTATGAAGTTCTTTTTTTGGTTTTAGTTTAAATAGGTTATAAATTTTAGTTGCGATTTCGAAACTGTTTTTGCTTCGTTTCGATTTTAGTTTCGTTTTCAAACTTTTTCTTACTTAAGTTTGGTTATATATATATATCGAGAGAGAGAGAGAGAGAGAGATAACGAATCAACATGTAATTGAAATTGACTAATTAAGATTGTCAATTTCATATTAGTATCCATAAAAAAATATACATTCAATTTCGAACTCAGATTAATCTAATTTATCTACATGGCGAAATATACAATGACACTGTTGTCGTAATGCAAATGAATTACCATCCGAGAAAATATTTTTTTATCTTTTACGCTGAAGTTTAAAATTGAGATTTCTAGTTATGCGTCTTTTATCAACATTGTTGCAAGTTAACTTTTTTCAAATTGACTGAATTCAGGATCTCTGCAGTTGTTGGAAGGGAAAGTTATTTTTAGAAACATTCTTAGTCTACACTCCGTTTGAAAGGTAAACAGCATCTAGTCTGAATCCTTTGAAATAAATCTGCCTCCTGCAGCAGCACTTTTTGGCCACATTGATAAATGAACAGCATAATTTCCATTAGGGTTTGCACTTTAAAGCGGAATGAATTCTTGACCAATATAATTGTGTTGCCGGGAGGGAAAAGACATCTCCATCAAACCTCTCAATTCATAGCTATAGATTTTGCGTACTTATCTTTGTCTTCATATTTTTTGTGTGTGTTCGGGTGCTTACCATCTTTTTAGATCTCTCATTTTATTCATGGTGAAAAGCATCGCTTTGATGAAATATTTGTATTTTATTTTAAAGAGACAAACGATAAAATACAACGTGTATCACATAATAACCAGTGGCAAAAGTCCCGAAATGGTCCCTTTTTGGCGTGCTCTCTAAGAAATGCACCATTCTTCACTTCTTGCTTAAAACTGTGGATCTTGTGTAAGACCAGGAATGTGTCCCAAACATTAGTTACCATGTTTGGTATCCAAACAATAGTAACCAAATCCAGATATCTGCCATGAATCTAACATTTCCATCGAGTTTACGATCTTTGGCGGTTGATCTTTGCCAATCCATTAAAACATAAGTTATTGAAAATATTATTTATATTTTGGACTCCTTTCTTGATTAATTAAAACTAAAATTTGACAGAGAACTACAATTTTCATCTCTATATTACATATTAAATTTAATTTTTGTAAGTCATTGGTAGTGATTGCAATACCGGACCAAAATTTCAATACCGGTATTCGGTATTTTTTAAATCTTAATACCGGGATACCGGTTTTAATAACGGTATTAGAAATTTTAGAAAAAGAAAGAAAACACAGGTGTTTCTTTGTTTTATTTGCCAGTTTTGTTACTGAGTGTACATATCACAAAAAACAATTTGTAAATTATAAATTATAACAGTATATAATCATAAAAAAGTAAAGGAACATCTTATTTATTTAAATCACAAAAAAAGTGTAAATATCACTATTCAGTCTGTGGTACTATTACAAATTTTTGAAATGTGATCTTTAAAAACATAATGCATCCATTGTACTGTCATTAAGCCTGAAAAGTAATTTTGTGTAAAAATTACCAGCTGTTGAAAACGCTCTTTCGGCATCTACGCTAGCTGGTGATACTGTTAGCAATGCGCGATATATTTTTTTCCAAGTATTTACCTCTAAATCCCTCATCTTCAAATAAATCGATTTCTCGTCGGATGGTTTTGGATATAGCTGATTTCTGTATTGTATTTTGGTTCGTTGAAATTTTTTTTATTTATCGCTAATTCTAATTTTTGTTCAAGAGACAATTCCTTTTCTCTATCGACAGTAGTGACATCATAATCTTCGATAATTGAACCGAATTCTTCTGAATGTGGATAGATTTGTGGGTGAAAAATTTTAAGAAAATTTACTCTAAACTTAATCAGATTTGAACTGGTTATTTTCTTTTCTTCTTCATTTTCATTTTTAAAAGCATTATAATTATGTAAATAGCATAAGACATTTTCTATTTCGGTATGCCTTTCTTCTGTGCGATTTTTCAATGTAATATATAATTCTTTAGTTAGTGATGTGTGCTGTTCTTTCAGTGACTGCAACATGAAATTTATTGTTGCATTAGCTGTTATTAGAATCTCTCCGACATAATGCCTAAATAGTCAGTTTTATTGGAAGTGGAGCTGATATAGTTCTGAATATTAAGTCGACTTCACTATCTGAAAAAAAAATTTACAGGTTTAAGTCGATTATTGCTTTTTGGATTGGATTTCTCAGTTTCAAAAATCGTTCCATCATTAGAAGTAAACTGTTCCAACGTGTTTTAGAATGTAATATTAACATATATTCTGTTTTATTTTCAGTTAGTATATATATTAGTAATATATCCTTTTTAATAGGGTAACGTTTAAATATCTTAACAATTTTTCGAACTTTATAAATTATAGGAAGCAATTTCTTGATAGATTAATATTTCATCGTTATTAGTAATATCTTCTTCAACAATTACATTGCCATTATCTTCATTGTCAATATCACTCTCACTCTTACTCTTCAAATTTGGAATCCAAAGTTTCTATATCCAGAGTATTTGGATTCTTCTGTTCTTTCTTTTTTTTTGTATAATACATCTATTACTCCTAATTGAATTCCATGTGTATAACACAAATGCTGATTTGCACCAATCAACTTTCCAACTTTTTTCATAATTGTTGTTCCATTAGTCGTTATGGATACAATATTTTCTTTCAGGGATAATCCATGTTTCATTAAATTAAATTTAAGCAATTAATTAAGCCATTAATTAGCTAATTAATTTCGTCCGTTGGGGAGACCTCAAAACAAAAATGTATACTATTTGGCTGTGTTCGCGATCCCTGAACATATAGTGGAGACCATTTTAAAAATTTCTAGTAAATACCGAAAAACCGGTATTTAAACTTGTGAATACCGGTATTACAAAATTGTAAAAATGGCTCAAAATACCGGTATTCGGTATCCCGGTATTCCGGTATTGCAATCCCTAGTCATTGGGTTTTACATGCTTAAAAAAGTACAGATAGATACAGAGTCATTCTAATATGTCTTGTTCAAAATTGGATTTCCTTTGTATTTTAAATGCCAAAGCTGTGATGAAATTTTATTTATTTAACTCTTACGTTTTAATTTCATCGAGTTTATTTGTACTCGAACAGCAAGACAGACAAACATGCTCTAAATGGATTTCGTTCAAAGTTTGACAGAAGTCTATAAATTTGATATGGAATTCATATACTGAAATTCCTCCACCTACATGTAAGCCTTTTTGAAGTGTCTTTTTCACAAATAAATAGACATAATTTTTAAAAAATGTGCGTTTCAATTTCAGAAAAGTCTGGAGCGTGGACAGTCGCCAGAATCTCGAATCCGAATTTTTTAAACGATTATAATGCATTATAATTCTCTTTTTATACTTCCTATATGAGGAATTAAAAATAATAAACAATATTTCAAATATAACGATATGTTTTGCCTTCTTTTTGTATGGATTTCGGAGTTTTGAATTTCAAAATATTGAAAAGATCAAGTTGAAATTTCGAAGATAAAAGAACCATGCATTTCCTCTTTTCCAATTAAAAAAAACAATGGCGAATCTTATTCTTAAAAGAATTATAACAGAAAGATGAATCTGCTTTATTTTTCTGTTAGAAAAATTTATACAAGGAAATTATTTAGACTGGGAAGGCGAAATTCTTAAAGAGTGCCACTGTAAAGCAAAATATGCTCCTCGGGTATTGAATCAATGATTGGAAAAAGAAAAGGACATACTCCTAGTGGCACATTCAAAGACGGATTTTTCCAAAAGAATGTTTTCAGAATATTAACTAAAAGTTTAGTATTCATTAATTTTGTTTTCATTTTATTTCCACATGGGAATCTCTAAGAGGCAGAGACTTTTGAAAATAATTGACTATGCGATTCCATGTTTGTTGATCATTTTGAAAATTATTGCAGGAAATATAAAAAAAATGACGAAAGTGAAACTATTCAGAAGAATATTTTTAAAAATGAATTAAAAAAAGAGGAGGATATCATTTTTTAAATAAAAAACACGCCTTTTAAAGCTAAATAGTACAGGCAGGGGCAATACAATATTATGAGAATATGAAACTAGTGGATTTCAAAAGAAAGATAAATTTTGAAACATGCAACGAAAATTGAAAATGTTTGTGAAATTTTCAAACACGCATCAAAAATATAAAATGTTTGTGAAATTTTCAAACACGCATCAAAAATATAAAATGTTTGAGAAATTTTGAAACATTTAACGAAAATTAAAAATGTTTATAAGTGTGATAAAAATATAATTTCTCTTTATTAGTTTTAAATAGATTAAACTAATTTTTAAGATTTTAATCGCCCAATCCCCCATATTTTTGATAGAAAGGATATTTTCTGATTTTAATTATACTTATAAGTGGATTTATATAAGCATTTTATTTGTATACAGAGGGCATTAATTTTGAGGGTTATTTTCAAAAACGAATAATATTGGAATTTGAAATTCAAATATCATTCAGTGTTTTATCACATAGATAAATTTCATTCACTGCCTAGTTTAAATCTATCTACTTATTAATAACTCATTTATAAGGTAATTTTGCATTATCATTGTTTTGTAAAATTTGATTATTTATGTTGAGAAAAGGTTTATAAGTTTCCAGTTGATAAAAAAAAATTACAATCAGTATTTTAAAATATACAGACATTAAATGAATTTAAATCTTTTAAAAGTTGATTTCCATTACTTAACTTTTTTAATTTGTATTTTTAACCCGTAATGGATATACTAATGAACAGTTACAAGCACGTAATGATCAAATCAGCAGATAAAAAAAAATTACAAATTACACAAATAGGCTAAGAATAATGAACTTTAAATGAAAATTAACTAAAGTATCTTAATTAAGTAACAAGAGACTTAAGCACAATAAATGCTATTTATTTTTACTTTTAAAATGAAAGTAGTTTAAGGTGAATTTTAGAAAGCTGATTAGATACCCCAAATCATTAGTAACTCAAAAAACCGTGTTAAAAAACCATATATATTCAATTGCCTAACATATATTCAATTTGCCTATGTTTTTCATTTTTTACAGCATGAAATTTTTAAATCACTTTTATTCATACATTAGAAGATTAAAAAAGTAATTTTTAACAATTTGAAAGCTTGAGTCTATTGTATCAAGTGTTTGCTATATATATATATTGGCGATGCATTAATTAATTGCCCATCGGAGCAAAAAATTATTGCGAATCGCAAAGGGAATTATAACATTTTCTACTATGCTTCCTTTTGTGACCAACATTAATTAATAATTCAATGAAGGCAGCAGGCAGCAGAATAAAAAGAACACGAATTCAGAAAGACCTCGAATGGGAAAGTGGGAAACTGAAAAATAATACCATCTAAAAGCATTTGAACCTTTTATAATTTCAGAAAGGAAATTTTTTGACAAAGTACTTCAGTTTAAGAATCAGTCAGAGTTTTAGTATAAGTCTATGCAACTAGGAAAATCAAATAAAGCTTATATATATATATATATATATATATATATATATATATATACAGGGTGAGCAAGAAATATGTTACCCAGTTCAGAGGGCTCTAAAATGCGTTCCACTGATCCAATTAAGATAACATTTGAACTACAGATTATTCATATGATGTATTTATATTTATTAATTTTATTTAATAATTTAATAATATTACAATGAATATTTAACATTTATTAATTAAAATAATTTAGTATAGAAATTCACCAATAGATGGCTCTGCAACACAAATGGCATTTATTTGCATATATTGAAAACGTGAAACATAATTTGCGTTACAGTGCATGCCTATCACCATTTTTCTTTGGATAAAAAGAAGGCGGATTCTGCACGAACATTAGTTTCTTCTCTGTTCGTAATGCCTGCGTTGCTAGAAAAAGCGCTTTTGTTGAAATTGTTCTACCAGAAACAACAAAACTCCGTTGCAGTTCTAAAGGAATTTCGTCTTATGAATCTGACACGAAGAGGTCCGTTGTCACCAGGTGCACTACTCTAGACGATGAAGAAATTTGAAAAAACTGGTCAACTTGGCATTCTTCCAGGTAGAGGACGAAACAAAATGCCGTAACCCAGCTTCGAAAATGTTGCGACCGCGCTCATTTAATTCAGCAGTCATACGCCGCACAATAATGAGAGTTTACTTGTTTTTTCCTGTGTTCTGGATATGCCGTATTCAATTGTACGAAAAATCGGACGACAGATTGTGCATTTTTCTCCATACAAAATCAAGTATGTGCACCTGTTGCAGGACGGGGACTTAGAGGTCCGTAAAACTTTTGCACTTCAGTTCCTTGCTCGAATGGTGGTTGACAAAACTTGGCCATGGAACATCCTGTCGAGTGATGAGGCCCACTTTTACCTCAATGGGCAAGTTAACCCCCACAACTGTCGAATTTGTGCAGAAGAAAACCCTCACGTTATCCAGAAACAACCCTTGCATCCTGAAAAAAGTGACAATATGGTGTGGTTTTTCAGCTACCTTTATCATTGGACCTTATTTCTTTGGAGATATAACTTCAAATGAAATCCAAACAACGGTACCATGATATGCTGAGGGATTTTGTATTCCCAACTTTTCTACAGCGTGGATGCCTTCAAGATTATTTTCATGCAGGATATTGCACCGCCTCATATTGATTGTTTCGTAAAGCGATTGGTAATGCAGCATTTCACTGAAGCACGAGTTATCAGCCATCATTCCCAATAGCATGGCCTCCTCGCTCGCTGGACATCACCCCCTGCGACGTTTTGTTGTGGAGTTATTTGAAGGACAATATGTACAGTCAAAGGCCATCGTCTCTGTCAGATCTGAAAGACAACATTCGGCGCCATATTCTTAATATTCCGGCAGACTCACTAAGGGTCATCTATAGAAAATATGGTTCTCCGATTAGAAACAGACATATTAAGCAATTTTAATTTTACTTTATTTAAAATTATAAACCATATTCAATGGTTTTATGTGAATTTTTATACTAAATTTTTTAATTAATAAATTTAAAGCGCATTATCTTAATAATCTGTAGTTCAAATTTTATCTCATTTGGATCAATAGAACGCATTTTACAGCCATCTGAAGTGGGTGACTTATTTCTTGCTAACTCTGTATATATATATATATATAATATAGCTTAATTTAATTGAATTGACACCTTAATTTCCTAATTTTTATCTTAAATTAATCCATATTACTTATATATATATACACGTGGAAGTGTACTTTTAATCTAACTTAAATCGTAATTAAATTTCTATTTTTTATCTTAAATTGCTCTATATTACTTTATTACAAAATATTCTCTTATATTCCGATACGAATCCAGTTTTTGATTTAATGATTTCTAAAAACACGCGGTCTAAAAATTATTGAGGACTTGTGCATTTCTCACACTCAGAATGAAAAGATAAAAATTCCTAATACGTACACATTTTTTTTTCTATTCAGGGATATCTAAAATTTCATTATATATATGTAATATTATTTTGGTTGAAGCAGAGAATGCAGGTTCGAAGTAGTGAAGTGGCTTGGTATTTTTAATTTCGTTTTATTCTCTCTTTTATGTCCATCCAGGAAAGCATAATTATCCAGAAAGAAGACGCAGTCCGGCACAAAAGCAGAAGTAAGAAAGAAGGCAATAAAGGGACGAACAAATGATCACTTGCCTTATATAACATTGGATTTCTGGCCAATTCAATACACGTGGTGACCTTTGACACCTTTTCAAGGGCACCTAAGTGATCACTTTCATTTGATACGTAGTACTGATTACAGAGGAATTAATTAAACCGAAAGTGGAATTGGACCACGAAATAAAATAATATTTTTAGAATTAATTTACTATGGGTTAAATTAAGATAAAATCTTGGAAATGAATTAAATTGAAATTAGAATTAATATATATATATATATATATATATATATATATATATATATATATATATATATATATATATATATATATATATATATATATATATATATATATACACATAATTCTGAATGAATTTTCTTTCATCGTCCCATTTCAATAAAAATTTCAATATATTTTTATAACATTTGTTTCCCATGTAAGAAGATAACAAAAAGGATTCTTATGATTTTTGATAAAGCAATATAAACATTTTGCATTTTATTCCAGGAATGGGATGCTTAATTTATATCTTTTTGGAGTTCTTTCATTTCAGAACATTTATTTAACGATAGCTAATCGATCAAGGACCCCAGTTTATTACTAATAAATTTGTAACAGAAACTCAATTAGTTATAGTGCAGCCTTTATAACATTTCATTAATTTTATTTACGATATAAACGTAATATAATGAAAAATATTAAATGTAGCTTGTATTGTATTAAATATTAGTATATTTATATTAAAGTAATAAATATTTTCATGTGTAGACATAAAATGCTAACTTAGAGCGTTTGATAAACACATTTTTTTTAAATACAAAAGACACTGATAATCTTTTTTACCAACTGCCATTTCAATAAGTTCCTAAAATAAGTTTCATCATAAAAGAATATTGAAGAAAATCTGCCGCAGGTTCAAAGAAGTAAAGTTGCTGTTTACAAGAATATAAAATTTTGATATTTTATTATTTTCTATACCTTTAAGGTAAGGTTCTAATAAGGCTTTTACTTGAAAAAGTTGTAAAGATTTAATGTTTTATCAATATTTTTTCTGATTTCTATATACTCAGAAATGTATGCAGTTTTGATTTCTACGTACTTGAAAGAATTTTACTGATATGTAAATTTCTTTCAAGATCTGTTGATTGAATGATGTATTATAGACAAATATAAGTACACGTCAATTTATTTGTATTTAATAAATTTACATTTTTAAAATAAATGTTTCTTTCTAAATTTAAGGATAATCTCTTTTAATTTAAAAATAAATATTTGACTGCTATTTTTCTAGAAGCATGAAATTTATTTGTGCTTAGGTGAAAGTGAGTTGCCAATTACACTGATTTATTTTGTAATTACACTTCCTGGTATAGGAAACATGAATTATAAAAAAAAAATACCTATGATGTAGTACCATTGAAGTCAAATGCTTTTAGGTGTGAGTAAGTGCAATATGTAATAAAAAGCTTGTTTTCCTTTTTTCGAGAACCCTGTATGTAGGAAATGAGTTAAGGAAAAAACGAAGCTTTAATTTGTAGGAAACGTATTGAATGTGTAATAATAATTTATAATTACAATAAATCCACATTTGGCCTTTTGCATTATAACTAAATCAGGTTAATAAAGTAAAAATAATTACATAGAAAAGTTTATTAAACATTTTAGTTTCAGTATTGAGCGTAAAAACTTCTTTTCCTTGCATCTGATAGCAGAATAAATGCCTAACTGAGGGAATACAATTTGCTTACACACACATACACACAAACCTATTTAAAATCTTCTAAAAAAATCATAATGATTTCATCCATGCGGGAATGCTTTTGAGCTAATCTTTACTTTAATTTATTGAATTTTGAAATTCTTACATAATCTGCTCTATTTTTGAAATATGATTGATATGCATTCTTCTGTTGAAAAATTAAGAGGAATTCATAATCATCTATTAGTTTCTAGAGATTTTTCATGTTTAATAAATATATTTTGTGTTCGTAAAGACAGAAGTTAATTATCGCCCGTCTTTTTAGCAATCTTTATAAACGTTTTTTTATTTGATTTAGTTATATTAACGTCCCGTTTTAGATCAACATTTGGGGAATTTTGGGACGGATCTCGTAATTTTGAACCGATGTCAGAGACGAGGACGGCACCTGAGCTGGCACTCCCTCTTCAAACTTCCACACCACACCAAAGGGAGGGCGTTTGACCGCGACGAATTTAACCTGTGCTATACCCGCTCACACGAAGGTTCTTCTTTGGAATCAGGTCTCTAACCTGAAACCCTCCGGTTCCGAAATCTTATCATCAGACCACCATGGTCCCTTACAAACTTTTTGAAGAGTGGAAATTAGCGAAATTAGAAATTTGATCACCCATTGCCAAAGACCAGATGTCTTACTTATAATTTCTTCAATCACCATATCCGAAGTAGAAAAATAAGAACAAAAAAATGTTTCCTTTTTTTTCAATTTTTTAATCATTAATTATAATTTTATGTTGTATATTATGTTTGCAATTATTTAATACAAAATACAGGCTACATACTGTCTGAACATTTATTAGAAATTGTGAATGTCTAAAATCGATACAGGTAATATCAATACATTTGTGCAATGATTGCAGATATTGAACAATATTAAAAGAGAGATAAGAAATTTATAGGTGGACTGAACAGTTACAAAATTAATTCACTGAAGACCTTGCAGAAATTGATAGACGAATTGAAATCGATGCAGAAATAGAGAAAACGTATTCTGAGTGGGATAAGCTTCATTAATAACTATTTTTCAGAATAATTGTTTTGTTTTAAAAATCTAGTTTTTGAAAAGACAAAAGTAAACTAATATCAAAAAATAAATAAGTGTTTAAAGAAGTAGAAGTGGTAACAGAGTTAAGTAGAAAAGAAGTTTGTAGTTTAAAGAAGTAGAAGTATTAAAATGTAAATGAATGTAGTAAAGAAGTTCACATTTTGAAATAATTTTCATAATTCAAAAACCTAAGCAATTTTATCAGATTAAACAACTACGGATTTGAATGTATTCCTGTCATTTCTATACTAAAAATAATTTAATTCCTGAAAACTTCTTAAACAAATTCTGAGCTATTGTAAAAGAATGATAAAGATGCTGCAGCTCCAAAAAATACCCCGAGGAAGGAGGTAAGTAAACGTATGTTACGCCATTTCTGTTTGACTGCCTTTGCGAACAAAAATTTGAACATTTCAGTTTACAAGCAGGGAATAAGTATAAACAAAAGTTCAAAAATGCAACACATTTATGAAATCAATATAAAAATTCATTATGAAAGTTACAGTTCCACCCAATTGACCTTTTTTTTAAAAAATAATACTTGAAACATTCATTCAAACGTTATACGAATAAGCCTGAACACAGTACAATAAAGAAAGTACAAAAGAAATTGTTGAAAGGAATTCTCAATTTCAGAGAGATAAAGGAAGAGTTTCTAAATGATGTTGAGCAAAACTCTGAAAAATACCTTTAACACTAAAATACAGGATATTATTATTATGTCTTAGAATAAGTGGAAAATTTTGATTTTGTGATTTTGAAATATTTAATAAAGAATGCTTGGTATTAATTTAAAATTTGTATTTTTAATGTTAAAGAACTAATGTTTTTAAATGAAAAAGTTAGTGTTTTTAATTTTAAATTTATTCTTTTAAAGCTATTCATGAATTACTTTGCTTTATAATCGTTGTTTGTTAAAATAACTATCATATTTAAGAAACCTATTCAGACCCCTAAAAAATGTTTTTAAAATAAATTAGCTGAAGTTTTAAACTATTTTAACTTTGTAAAACTATATAAATGTTTGACAAAGATCGTCTTTTTCTTTCTCGTTCACATGAATGTCATTCCTTTGTATTCTAGTACTATTATTTCCAATATTTTGTATTTTTCTCTTATGTTTGTGTGTGTGTTTGTGTATGTGCATGTGTATGTGTACGTGGATGTTTAAATAATTAAAATGAAATGCATACTAAAAAGCATTAAATGCTTATTTATTTTCATAGGTTTATTTTTAATGAGTAGCTCTAACATTTGGTTAATATTTCACATCATCATTTAATTTTTTTGTTAAGAATGAAATTTTAAAATAATCCAGATAGAAAACTAATTCGTTCACAAACATTAGCAACTCTTTATCACGAATAATAAGAAAGATACTAGCAAATTAGTTTCACAATTTCGATGCGAAAGTTTCACTCAATGGCAAAACCAAGAGTTTAATCAGGTATACATATTAATAGTTATTTATTTTTAATCATAGACATGGGAAGCCGAAAAAATATATTAAAATAAACATAATGATCTTTTAAGCAAAATGTTTTATTACAATTGTTGTAATATCATGAGTAGTACTTAGAATTATTTCTTAATAAAACTTTCACCAGTGAAATCACCATTTTATACCAGTGTTTCTAAAACATGACATAAAATAATGCCCTAAACGTATTTGTAGTGAAGATGTTATAATTCTTGTTAACTTATCTTCTTGATCAAAATTCCTGTTAACTAATTATATTTGTTAACAATACATATCCAAGTATTATCTTGACGGAATATGAAATGTATAGTATATTTCTTGCAATGTTATTTTTATAAATTTTTAATTGGTTCATACTTATCAATGTTCAAATTAGATATTCAATTATTTTAATTACTATAATTAAATTAACTGTTCATGGAGTAATAAGCCCTTAATTTCGATTATATATTTATATGTTATTCGATTGCTTTTGTTTCCACTGAATAAAACTAGTCTTTCCTTTTAATGAATATCCGTATTTAAAAAGACAATCTGTGTAAAGAGCAAATTATAAGAATTTCAAATAAAACCATGAAAAGGGCTTTTTATTTTTTCCTTCATACAATTTGTCTAGGAGTATTCACACATTTAGAATTTGTATCTTGAGCATAAATAAAATCTTCGTTAACTTAATAAACACTCTTTGGAAAACAGTTTGCGAAAGAATTCTTAATAGTTATCATTATATTAATCAAATAAATTAGCAATACAACAGGAAACTGATTGAACAATTGGAAATTAAGGGAAATAATCAATTTCTTCAATATTCTTATATAATAATCAAGTTAGTTAACGAGGAAAGCAAATTCCATTTTATTTTTATTTTTTAGAAACGTGTATTAGTGAGAACTTCTTAGAGGCTCATTGTGTTCAACAATATTTTTAGTACAATTGATAAAATATCTGAGTACTTGCAGTTAGTTGCATCCTTTACTAATTACACATAATGCAATGTTTTAACTATATCTATCGACTTAGAGTATTGATTAAGGCTTATTTGTTAATATATCACTGGCTCCCGTATTTATTATTTTAGAATATATATTTGAGGAAACTATAAATTATTATATATTCATAAGTTATTAAATTAGTGGAGAAAAGCATATTATTTTTTAACAAAATCTGGTATTTTAAAACTTATGAATTCAGAAATAAATATCATTATCCACATTGGTGAAATTATAAAACTAAGAACTTTTCGTTATATTTTTCTTTTTATAGAGAATTAAACAACTTTACTTAACATAAACAATTATATAAGATTTTTCAACTATATGTGGGTTATTGCAGAGTATGGGGATTCATTGGCCTGGTGGTAATTTCTGAGGCTTGAAACCAGAGAGCTTCAGGTTTGAGATCTGATTCAACCGAAGAACCCTCGTGTAAGCGGGTCTAGGGCATGCGAAATCCGTCGGGGCAAAAAGTCCTCCCAATGATGTGATGTGGCAATTTGGAGAGGAAATGCTAGATCAGGTGTCGTCCTCATCATCTGACCGCGGTTTACATTTACGTAGTTCGTTCCAAAAAGCCCTAGTGTTGCTTTAAAACAGGACATTAATTTAACTAATTTAATTTTGCAGAATAAGGGAGGACAAAAAGAAAAAGTATATAGACATACAGCATTTTTTATTTAAAGATTTGATATCGAATACTCTTGAAGTAATATTCTTCATAACTCTTTTTTTGGGTTTCTGTTACAACCCAACTGATGTCTAATAACCAATGCGACATACTAATGTCGCTTTTCTGAGTTGTTAATATTTTCATATTTGCAACAAAAGACCTTCTTTACGCGGATAAACTGTTCTTTGAATATTATAAATATATACTCTTATTTCTTTTATAGTTCTCTCAAGGCGTTGAGAGATTGAGGTCAGTTATACTCATTAATTGTTTATTCGATTATGTGACCCAAAACGGCATTGCTCTTTCTTTTCAATCACATTTTCCGGTTCTTCTCGCAAAAAGCACACGATATTTATTGTGCTTCCTTATCTTTTGGTTTTCATGAGAATAAATTTTTTTTAAATGAAATAACTTCCCTTACGAGTTTTCAGTAAATCAGTTTGAGATGTTGATATTTCATAAAGCGAATGGTATTTATTAATGGACAGCTCCAAACACATTTTTAATTTGAAAATCGAAAAGGATTCAACATACATTTTTTTAAAAATTGAATTCGTATTTATTTTAGATGTATGCATCAATTAAATTTAAATATTTCATAGATGGTTATAGATAATGAATATTTTAATACTTTAAAAAATAAATGATATTTGTTTACTTAATGTAAGCCTTCGAAATAAAAATGAATACACTTCCGGGAAAAATATTTTTTTATTTATTTTAAATGGAATGTTAAAATATATGTGTCAGCGGTATTGTTGTAAGGTGTAAATTTCAGGTTTGAAAGTGTCCCATTGAAATCTAATTGTGTAAAACATGCATAGAATTTTTGCATATGGCATTAGGGATTAAACCTCCTCCTGCTAATAAAATTCAAATGTTCCAGAGGTTGAGAGGCCATTTTACATAGTTTCGAAAACATGAGACTTCTTTTAATCTAATATAATTCTTGAGTTGAAAAACGAAAGTTTGTACACCAAAATTAAATAGGTAAAAAATTATTTAAAAAAAAACCCGAATAAACATGGTCATTATATAAAAGTAGCAAAAATAATATTACTTTAAATATGATGATTATTCTAATCAATAAAGTAGAAAATCATATGATTAACTCTTTAATATCCTTGCACTTTTGAAGTAACACTTCCTTTAACCACAGGTAGTTTCGGAGACCCATGTACTCTTCTTAGCTAAGGGTTAGTTGCTTCCCATCGTTCCAAATAATAAATCTGTCATCACTCTACTGAAGGCATTTTTCTTGCGTTTTTTTCAACAAGAATCTTGAAGTTCTTTTCGGACTCTTCACAGTAGTTTCAGTTTTCTATAAAAGCATTTGAAAAAATACACAAACAATCTACTTAGTGAATGCCTATCCGATTCTTACTACTTCAAGGCATATGGGAATAGGCTGTGAAAAAGTCGCAATCATCAGAGATAATATAAAAATCTAATGGTGTTTAACACAGTAGCTTTTCTTTCATAAAGATCTCCTCTAGAAAGAAAGCAGGCTCCCGTAACCTGCCCCCTTGGTATGTTAAGACGAAATTCTCAAATCATCTCAAACCACCTCATTGGAAGTGAGAGGAAGTTTGGCTAAATTGTATTTACCAAACTATTAATTTTGGGATTTCAAGTCTAATTTGCTGACAGTCTATCTTACTACTTCAAGTTTTCTCAAACTCAAGAAAATGGAAATTTCCAAGAAAATGTAAATTTATTTTATTAAAACGCATGATCAACTCACCATGGAATTACCAATCTCTATCAAACGCAAATAATGGCTGAAATTTTAATTGCTTCAGGAGAATTAAGTGCTTAGCGTGAAACAAGAAAAACATATATATATATTTTTTAAAAATTCCTCATGAGAGGAAGCATTTTTCTGAAAAATGGATTGAATTTTGTTCTTTTATACAGTTTCATGTTAAACAAGGATTAATTATTTTCTCTTATGGATGTTTCTGTAGCATAGAAGTTGTTGGAAATGTGTTTCTAAGAATGCCTTATGGACACTGATATTATGAAAAACTGAGATGTTTGAACAATATTTAACATTCAATTTGCACTCAGTTTATTTCCAAATTGAAGGATTTCTTTTAACGTATTTTAAAAAATGCAGGAACGAAAGGCTTCCATTATATGATATTTTGATTTCAATTTAACTTTATAAAGACAATTAAAATATCATTATCCAAAAAAATTACTTCACAAACAAAGCAATATTTTTGCTGGTTTTCTTGTAATTTTTATAATTTATTTAAGAATTTTAAAGATTAATTAATAATTTTTGGAAAATTTTTATAATTAATATAAATACATAAGAGAATAAGACTCAAGTGAATAGATCGACGAGGAAAATTTATTGCATAGGTTGGTCAAAAAAAATAGTGCACACCTTAATGTAACATGTTAATGGTTTTAATTGGAAATAGTGAATTTTGTAAGTAGAAACATAAGTTGTTTTACCATGTCCATTGCATTTAAGTTTTATTTCCTGTTTTGTTAATCGACCACATGGATAATCTATGTGATGACAACACCATCAAAAGAGACAGAGCTCACTTAGTCAGATACACCCGAAAGTAAGCATTCAATATCTTTGCGACGAAGGGAAACAAAATTCGTGACGTCGAGTAACAAATTAACGGCGGCTTTCTTTTGTGATCATGTGTTACCGTTTTGATAGAATTTTTTAAATGTAGAATTGTCTATACTAAAACACAATGCCACTGGCCATTAGACAATTATTTAGCATATTTTACGAAATTATGGTTTAAATTTTTGGCATATGATTCTTCTAACAATGAATATAATTGTGAGTATAGATGAATAAGTCAGTGAATTGTATAATATTCTAAAACCTATTAACACAATTTTATCTTACCTCAACCTAGATTATTAGCTCTATTTCCATATTCAAGGCCAAAAAAGTAGTCATACTCATGATATAACAATTTCTAATTCATAAATCTCTGAATTATTTTATATAGATATCTGTGGTAGTTTGATGGCGGAGATTTGGTCTCGAAATTGGCATATCGTGGAATCATAATCAGATTAATTGAAGATACAAGCCTGTAGGCAACCTGATTCAGTTTAAATATACAGTCATGGTCCAATACTTTTATATTAGTGGGCTAAGAACTTTCAGATGTGTGATGTTCTTACTTCTCTATATGGTTTAGAATTATGTGTGTGTGTGTGTGTGTGTGTGTGTGTGTGTGTGTGTGTGTGTGTGTGTGTGTGTGTGTGTGTGTGTGTGATATATATATAGAGAGAGAGGGGGGAGGGAGGGAGAAATCTATTTATTTTTCACAGCTGCATCGTATTTCTGGAAGTCCCTTTTCATTTCCTACTCTATTTTGAATACCTAAAAGACATAATATGATTCATTGTTAAAAGGATTGCGGTTTAGAGACCTAATCAGCAATTATGAATTGCGTTTTCTCATTTGTTGAATAATAACTTTTTTTATGCCATCGAATCAGGTTTATTGAAAATTTCATCAATTGCTCTTAAAAGTATTTTCAATAAATATTATACAAAATTAAATGTGTACGATTAAAGACTGTAATTGGAAATAAAAAATACAACATACAAAAAATACAACATTTTTATACAACATATACATTTCGATTCAGAAAGACGAAAAATAATAAACAATACATCCACAGAGGGGTAGGGAAAAATAATGAATAGACTACGATTTTTAATTTGAAATATGTTGAATATTTTTAATATAAAAATAAATGTTGAGCGAATTAAAACTTTTCCAAGTTAAGTTTTTTATGTGAATACTCGATGTGAATCGTTTAAGTGAATTCTCTGATACATCAGCTATAAGCTTCAATATATTTCAGCAGCTGAATAATTTATGATGCTAATACATGAAGAGTTTAGACATAAAAGTTTGGGCAGAATAATAGAAATCGAATAAAATGCATTACTCTTCTTTTCATTACCTTCACATTCTATAAATGGTCGGCAAGTCGCGTTTGAAAATCGTATGGTTTGCCGGGTTGTATTTAATTTCATTTAAATCGATTAGAGCCCAATATCGCGTGAAATGTTCAGGCAGTAAAAATTGCTATTATAATCACCATACATATTCTATGTTCATTGTGTGCATGAACCTCTCTAATGGAGACCAGTTTCATGAGAACTTAGTGTCATTAAAAATGTAAATGTGTGGTTCATCTATCTAATAAATTTCGTGGAACTCTTACTTCATTCTTTAATTTGCTAAGTTAACCAAATCGATTTTAAACAGGATCCTTCTGTTTCAGCTTTCAAGAAAGGAAGAATATCACGCGATTAAATATTTAATGAAGAATAAATATTATCTCAATTTCCGGACAACGCTGTATTACTGAAAATTAGGAGAAAAGGCTTTCTAAATATTTGTAGAATTTCAAGAAAGAATTGCATCACTATTAATTTAAAATAATTTAAAAGATATATTTTTAAAATTTGAAAGGAAGCAAAATTTATGTTTGTGCAATAAAATTCATATATTAAACGCTACAAAATCCAGCTTAATTTTTAATAAATTAAAATTCTAATTTTTATTTAAAAATTTGATGTGCGCATTTCCATTCTCCAAAGCTATCAAATGCGCTTGTGGCAGCTGTAGGTTAAACGTTCATGTCTGTAAATGTTCAATGCACACACATTCGTCTTTATTATTAGTATATATTTAAAAACACTCTCATTTTGGACAAGGACACAAAACCAATTCATACAAAGCGTCATTTTGCCAAATAATAAATAATCATTCTATGCTATGTTGTAGTTAGTATTATTTATATTTAATTTAACATCTTACTGTACTACGGTACTGTACTCGGCTTGTGAGCCGTAGGGTTTCAGGTTAGTGACCCGATTCCACCGAATAACCGTCGTGTAAGGACGTCTGGTGCACGTTAAAACTGTCAGACCAAACGTCCTCCAGCTGGTGTGGTGTGGTGCGGTGTGGAGAGGGGGGTGCCAGCTCAGGTGTCATCCTCGTCATCTGAACGCGGTTCAAAATTACGAAGTTCGTCCCAAAATAGCCCTAGTGTTGCTTCACAACGGGGCGTTAATATAACTAAACTAAACTAGCGAAATTATTTTCATTATGACTGTCGATACTGACGAATTTATTAGAATTTCTTATCATTCAGTCGCTGATTATAACTGAAACTCATCATTTCTTTATTTTTTTTAATTAAAATGCCAAATCTTCACTAAAGGCAATAAATCTTTTAATGTTCATAATGAATGCTTGAAAATGATAAACTTTTTTTTTGTTCCCAAATATACACAGTAATAATTGCCTATATTAAAGCCTCTATTCAATTCACAGAAATTAAAGCAATCTTACAAAATGCATTTATAAAATGCTCTTTACAGATTTTATTCAGAGATATTCTGCTAACTTAATAATAAAATAAATAGCATGCCATCAAAACATACCATAAGATGCATGCATTAAGATATAAATATCGTAAAGTTATTTGAGTTGATTTAATTTAAAATCTCGGAACAGCATACAGTTAACATCCTTTCATTAATTTCAATTGGTATCTATTTAGCTTATTTCAGAGAACTTCGTTTTCCTAATACTCAAATGATAGTTTCCGCTTTAATTCATGTTAATGAGATTTCGTCTTTTCAATTTATAACGTAGAAGATTTTAGGACGACCAGACTACTTTGCTGATGAGTCCTTATAAAATATTCCTGGGTTCTCAATACAAACTTCTACTTTCAGTATAATGTTTCCAAATTTCTGAGATTTTCAAGTGAAATTCCAGGAACTATGAAAGTTATGAGTATTTCTAACTAGGAGGCAAATTTTACTGAGTTATTCTATTCGAAAATTATCACATGAAATTCTATTCGAAATGTATTTCTATATGAAATGTTTCTGGTGTGAGTCTGTGAATTGAACTATTGGGGAATAAGAGTAAGATATATTGCCTTTTAGTATTTTCTGCTTCAGTATATGTTTAATTATGTAAATGTGTCTATTTGTGGCTTTATTTTTATCTTTTTATAATTGAATTAGGGCAGTATCTGGCAACAATGTGTTTTCTTTTTGCTTTGTATATTTATACTCCGTTGTAATCTGGCAATTATTAATATATGGAAAAGAGAAAGAAAGAGATTTAATAATAGATTTTATTGATTAAATCTGCGGAATGCAGATATCTGTAATTAATAAATTGAATCTGTAATTAATAAATTGAATTACAGTCTGTAATTAATAAATATCTGTAATTAATCAGATATCTGTAATTAATAAATTGATATCTGTAATTAATAAATTGAATTATTTGTTTATAGCCCGATGTTATATAAAGACATTGTTGCATTTATGATTCAGCATATGGTATATATTTATGCATAGAACTTTTCAATGAAATTCTATTAAGTCATTGTAAATTGAAATATGTGTCCTGCAGTTTTAGCACAAACCTTCCCACAAAGTTCAGAAAATGAAATTCTGCCTCATTTCTTATAGCTACAGTCTAATAGGTTAAGTGGTATTAAACACCCAGACTTACTTTTTAAGTTGTATTTTAGGAACAACATTTTACAGCACTTTTATGTCTTCATTTGTAAAGCTTCATCATTACATTTGTAAAGCTTCATCATTACATTTGTAAAGCTTCATCATTACATTTGTAAAGCTTCATCATTACATTTAATGCCTTGCAGTTTCTTTAGAGGAAGTGTAGCGAAGGAATTATGAACATTAAAAAAATCACCGGCAGTCTTCTCATGCATCTCATATAAATCTGAAGGATTCTATTAAGTTTAAACACTTTGATAAATATATTAATGACTTGTATTTCCAATGAGTATATATGGGCCGGAAGGAATTAAAGAATCTTAATTATATAAAGAAAATAAATCCTGAGGAAAAGTAATATTTTTAAATTTTTTTGATATAACACTATAAGGACATTTGGATAGAGATGGCGGGGTTGTCACATACACGAGTTTTGCTTGGATCGACACTGGAGCCTTAGATTCCCTCATTTTGCATCTTGCTGCAAAAACCAATGTATCATTAACTTTCTTGCAAAATGATGTAAACATGTTTCCAAATATATTTTATAAGTGATGATATTCTCATAAAACTCTAGGAAAGAAATTTAAGGTGTACGTACACACTAGAAGATTTTTTTTTTAATTTTAACTTTAAAAATCCAGTTTTTTCACAGTAGGTCATTAATATATATTTAAACTCCTTTCAGTGAGAAAAAATCATATTACACTCATTATTAATTAATTAAATAATATTTAATGAGCTAATTAGTCTATTTTTTGAAACATGATATCTTAAATTCTAATTTGTACATATACACAATTCTAGTTGGAAATTATGCCTTATATTAGTCTTGATGTTGTCTGCCTCAATCAAGTTATAAAAATATATAGTTTTTTTTAAACAATTTTTTCATCAACAATGAATAGTAAAAGCGAGATTTATTCTGTCATTTTAACTTTTAAATAGCTATACAAAATTTATTTCTCTAAATATAAACTTGATTGAGGCACAAAACATTTGCTATTTCATACGGATTATTTTGATACATAAATAACTGTATTTGGTTCATTTATTGTTGAGTTATGATTGTTTGAATGAAGCAACATAGTGGAAAAATATCATTCATCGTAAAATGAGTTTTAAAAACACCGTAACTAGAATTTTTAATGAAAGAACCTTAAGAAAAATAATTATAACTCGAGAAATATTTCGAATATTGACAACATCTTGGTATCGTTTGAAAGCTAAAGCATCAGAAAACATTTTAAAGCAATAAAAAAATATTCGATATTTTGAACGATTTTCGAAGTTTCAAATGTGTACATACACCTTAAGAGTAGGAAAAGGCAGCTTTCTAAAACAGATACAGTTAAAAGGGATTTAAGTTATAAGCATGACTTTTTGAACTATAGTGATACTAATCATACTTTTTTGTATTTATTTATATGAAGAGAATTCGATTGGGAATAAATTTTTTTCTTTCTATCACCACCGTATAGGCATTTTTTTTTTACTTTCCATTCATTAAAATTGTTAAGACTTTTAGTATAGTAAATTTCATTTTACGCTATATCCTTACCGAAAATTTCATTGGGTGTTCAAATATGACTCCATCCTTTTTTAAGTTAAAAAAAGACACTTGTTTTTTTATAAAGAAAAAAAAAACTCATATCGATTTATTCGAAATGATTTCTTCTGGCAAGCTAAAAATTGTTGTCCATTTTTATGAAAACAAACGAATTTCACTTAGAGAAATATGTTGTTCAGATACAATCTAGTTCTGAAACCAATGTTTGACACTAAAATAAAAATTGAATCTTTGTCCATAGATGGCACTCTGTATGGAACGAAACAGATACTTGTCTGAAGGAATAACATATTGTAAATAAGGCGAGTGGGGCAATACGTTCCAGAAAAGTGGTTCTAAAGTTTCTTTAACTGGTTTTTTAATATGTAGATGAAGATTGTGTAATTATAAAAAAACTTGTCTTATCTTTCCCCAAATTATGGATATTTCAATGATTCTTTCAAATTAACCAATTGTTCTTTGTATTGTTCTACATTGATAGTTTCATCAAGTAATATTTCCAATCTATATTTTGAATTTATTTTAGTCGTTTACCGTGTTCTTTTTCAAGTGTATTGAAATCATAATTTTGAAATCCCCGAAACTACATTTTTCAAATTGTATTCGATGGTGCATGTTCACTATAAATGTTAAATCGATCAAATGTAAACAATTCACAACACGGGCGTTTCAGAGTGCTTCGTTGAATGATTTTATAGCTGCATTTCGTTCAATATTTCGTTACTTAATAAAGTTTTAAGGTATTATTTTATATGCTCTGGATAGGGTTCGCTGAAATATATATTAGCACAGAGGAAAGAGATGTAAATACCAGAAAATAGACTTCCAACAACGATTAATAAAAATTGGAAATTTGTTTAAGCAGTGCTCGATTGGCAATCGCTGTGACGTAAGTATCCTATTTCAAAAAGATGATTTTTGCATTATCTTAAAACTAAATCTTATACCTTTCTATTGATATCAGCTGATTACGATATTTTCTTTAATTTTAATAATTTTTGGATTCACCACGTGGTTTATCACAATAAATGTATAATAATTTAAAAATTAATTTTCAATTTAAACTCATCCATTAAAACATTCAATAGCGTTCTTTTTCCATGCTAAAATTGAGATTAAAACATGCTTTCTTTAAATTTCTTTTGTCATAAACTCTAGAGTAAGATTTTTTACTTTTATTTTGCAGTATATACGCCTTTTTAAGTGGCATGCATTTTGAATTATTCAATTTCATATCTTCTGTCTTTTGATCAAATAAGAAGTTGGAAAAATATGTATTCTACGTTTTTATTATAACAGCCTAAAAAGTCGATAATATGTGAGAACAAAATGCTCACCAAAGTCGGCCGGTATTAAATATAAGCCAATGATCACACTTTCATTTTTAAAGACTGTTGTATAAGCTTTCAAATACAACTTTTCAGATTTATTTGCAGGAGCACATTGCTATGAATGTCATTTTCTTAAAAGTGGATGGAGCCATATTTAGATACCTAATATATCAGTGCCTTCTTTTTTATTAGTACATATTTAAAATTTTAATATTTATGTTTTTTTCCGATATTGTTATGTCTACATGAATTCTGAAGAAAAGTAAAAATTACTTTTGTGTAGTAAAGTTCCTATCGAAAAATTCTATGAAATATATTCTTCAATAAACGAAATTTTATCAATCATAAATATGAAGTAACAATTCAGAACGTAAGCGAGGGACAAATATAATTTAAAATTCAAGAAGTTTAGGAATACAAATCAAGTGAAAAAGAAAATTAAAGAAAAGGAATTACCTGTATTAAATTAAAATTTTTCAGGCGTAAGAGAGTGTATATCGATATTTGAAAGGTGTACTCATGCATGAAAAAATGTATGAGTTGATCGAAATTCAAAAACGCTGCACTTTTATGAACCAGCCTCATCCCACTCCTTTCCTGAGAGTTTACAAAATTGCTCTTAATTCCTCTTAATTTTTATCTCATTCTCTTTCTAAATGAATAATAAAAACGATTACTGGCGGATTGCGAACATAAGAACTGCAAAATTATATTCAAAATTTAAACAGAGAAAACGCAGTATTCTTTAGTTATTTGAAAGAAGTAGTCCTTTTTTAATTTATAAATGCTTAATATTTTATTTTAAAGAGCTGAGGGACACTATTGAACCGATAATGATAAATTCAACATATATTATTTTCACGCCGATATTTGCTCAGTTTCATTTTAATTACTTTTCCGTATAGTAAGTAAAATAGTTTATTAATGTAAGAGATTTTATAGTGAATGATTTTTTTTTTACTCTCAAACTTAAGTTTTTGATTCACATGGAAAGTGGAAAATTGCAGTCTATAAAGTTTTTCTAATGCATTTTTTAAATGTAATCTTTTATCATTTTGGTGCACAATATTTTTCTTTCTAGATTAATATAAACAATTTAGAAATATTTAAATTCGATATTGAAATTATAAATTAGATCTGTATAAAATGAAATTTTCAAAAATCGTTTTCATTAAAACATGACGAGTAAAAATCATATAAATTAATTAAATCATTTAAGAATTATGAATGAAAAGTGAAAATATCTATATTTCTTCTTTATACTTTTGCTATATATTAGAATCCATCCTATAGGTTACAGATGTAATTATCCAATGTAAGTTTAGTGCGGGGGTTTTCGAATAGGGATCATTGATATTTCAAACAAAATAAGGTTATGTATCACTGCAGGTATAAAAATAACTCTGCTTATCGATTTATCATATAACCGGCACTGAGATTCGACAGAGCGTTTTTTTTTTTTTTTTTTTTTTTTTTTTTTACTTGATAATAAGTAAAAGATGGATATGATCTGTAAATTGAGATAAATGTAAAACTCTTTCAAATGCTCCACAGAGCAGAACTTTAAATATAGAAATTCTATATTTGGCCCTTTATTAGGGTGAATATTTTCTGTCTTAATTTACAGATAATATGCATGCTTGATCCAAAAATCGTTCAACATTCCACAGAGCAGAACTCTGCTTATAGAACTACGAAATTCCCCAAGCAATTATTTTTTGTGTAGTAGATGATCATTAAACAAAGCGTCTTCCGAATTTTACTAAGATTTTCAATTAAATATTAACTGAAATGTTGGGACTCTCCTTAGGTAACTTCAAAACATATTATGATATTAAACAAAATTAATTGAAAATCATATATATATATATATATATATATATATATATATATATATATATATATATATATATATATATGTGTGTGTGTGTGTGTGTGTGTGTGTGTGTATGTGTGTGTGTCATGATATTTTAAAATTTAATTTAAACTTAATGAATTTCTTAATTTTTAGCACAATATAATCCATATTAACATCATTCTAGAACATTCTGCTTTTTCCTGGTCCCATTCCACTTTTTCTATCTAATTAATTCAACAGAAGCTTTGTAAAATCGCTGAATCGGCTAGAAACCTAAACGTTCTCACACTCCGACAGAATACCGCTGACTTGAAAAATTCTCCTAAAAGATCCCTGTGTTTCCCTTGCTTTTTAACTGACATGCGATGGAAATCCTGTTAGAAAAACCAGTATATAAGACCATGATTAAAAGTTTTATCAGCTTTTCCCTAATTTCTTTCTGTGTCGTTCTGTGCTGTGCGTGTGTTCGTGTATATATATATATATATATATATATATATATAATAAAATATCCTTAAGTCATATTAGAAAGGCAAATAATTAGTTTTTTAATGATGGCAATTTTATTTCTATTTAAGTTTTTCTCTAATTTAAAGGAATTTTAATTATATTTTGTAAGAATAAGACTTACTTTTACTTATACTTAATGCATTTACACTAATATGTGGTGCAAAAATTTTACATATACATTTATATGTGCATTATTTTGAACATATTCTAATTTGTTATAATTAAGAAAAAAATTTCGAAATTGCATAAAATCAAATGCATTATACATACATTATAATTTTAAGATAATTTTTAACCTTCAGATTGGGATATACTTTAATATGTGCATTGTAAAAATATTGGATGCAAATATAAAATTGGTGATAAGAATCTGAATATGAGAATACTCTAATGAAAAATTACAAATGAAGTTACACTAAGCAGATTACCAAATGTTTTGTCAGTGCATTCAAAAAAGAGCAATGATTAATATATCTCTAATAGTGCATTTTAAAATTAGCTTTTTTATAGAAACATGTAATAATAAAAAAAAAGTAATATCTCCATTCCTAGAATAAAAATTAATGACTTTTATATCTTACCTCTTAAATCATGACAAGTCTCCATTTATTTTGAATTTTAAGTTTCATTTAGGAGCATTGACCTTCAAAAAAGATCATAAGTATTTTTTTTTTTGCTCATTAAAATGAGTTTTATTTTTTCACAGACTACTTATAGAAAAGAAAAACAAATAACAAAACATAAAAAAATAAATGAAAGGCATTGAACTCATTAAGAAAAGATTTGTTTCATGAATATTTGAAAAGATTTTCATTTCCTACTAAATATTAATAAGGAATTTTAGGAAATGATGTTAGGTTTTCCACAAATTGATTCGAATGTTCATCCTTTAATACAGCTAATATTTCTATTCAATATTAATATACAGAATATTTTAGTTCGTCATTCACATACTATCCTTTAAGGAAAAAATGTAAATTTACCAATGAGAATAAAAAAAGAATAATGAACATAAGAGTTTCAGATGTTTTCGTATCCGATTTAGAAACAATATTAACCTGTTAAGAGGTTTCGTTTTATAGAATTGTCTTTATATACTCCTTATTCATCTTCTTAATAGGTGGTATGCGGACTCTATCTTTATTTCAAAGAATATTCTTCGTGTGTAAAGACCTGACTTCGAGGGTCAAACATTTTGCTGCTGTTGTCGAGTAAATTTTGGAAAGCACTGCGCAAGTGCCATCCTCATTCTCTGAATAGGGCTGGAAGTCAAGAGTTAGTACCAAGGTTCTATTATTCTCAAAATGGGATGGGAATATAAATAAAATTAAACTCTGCTTTCCATTTTTTTTTTCATTTGCAATCGCAGATTCTTTATTACTAAAATTTGTTTTAAAATCAGTTGTTTTGGATTTGAGTCTAAATATATCTAGTGCGTACTTAAGATTCACTACTTTAAATCTGAGGGAATGTCCATTTTGCACTGGTGTTGGTATAAATGTTAATAAAACGAGTAAGTGAGAGGTCTCAGATTTCGTCCTCGTCATCTGAACAAACATTCAAAAATGCGGAATCATCTCCCAGACTAATTATAAATGGTGAGATGTTTTTAAGTAAATCATGCTGAATTTGCTTAAATGAAATAATTTGCTATTTACCACGTTACAAAAAGACTAGCATAGTTTTAATAGTGAATATATTTTATTGTTGCCCTATTTGGATTAAACAGTTATTCAAAAAAGTCAGTTAAAATTTCCAAGATATCCTGTGATACCCTTTTTATAATCTAGCCAAAACTTCTTAGCAAAATCATTTTAAAATATTTTGTGAGAAAACTATATGACTTGTTTTTGAAACTTATTTTATAAGCTCAACTGCAAAAAAAAAAAAAAAAAAAAAAAAAAAAAAATGTTTATTAAAGTGCTTATGATTTACTTTCAATATCTCTTTTCTTATTTAATTTAAGAGAGTGCCATGCCATGTGTGTGAGATAGAGTTATTTTCATTTTCTGTCTTGATAATAATGCGAAATAATTTAAATGAATATGCAGATTCAAGAATTCGAAGTAGAGCTCTTTTAAACAAACATTTAATAGCGATCTCAGACATCAAATTCAAACACATACTATTCGTGAATTTGTAACATGTGATCATAATACCCACGGTTATGATAGATTATTTAATTCACGAGAATATATTCCTCACTTAAAAATTCCGATGTAAAATTTACTGTTTCTTTGAAGTGGAATTGAAGATATAGAATTTATTTAAATTAGTTCAAAATGTACATTTTTTCGTGTATTTTTACTTATCTAGATAAACTTTGAGACTAAAAAATAAATTAAAACAATGTGTGGCTATTTGAATAAAGCGTAGTTCCTATTTTTAATTATCTATAAAAATTAAAAAGAATTTTATGATGTGTAACGGAATTTAATTACTATTCCATTTTGGTAATGTAATGTAATTTTTGATAATTTTATGTCATATTTGATATCAGAGAAATTTCTTGAAATAGGAGATAAATATTTTTAAAATAAATTCGAAGCTTAAATATATATATTGAATTATTTTTTCCAAATATTTAACTAGTTAATATAACTAATGTTGGCTAGAAAGAAAATATTTCTTGCATAAAGTTATATTTGTTATTGTGTTAGAAAATGGTACTTAAATGAACTTTCCTTTGGCTATCGAAAAACTTTTACTGTGAAATATTGTATAACAAATACCTCATTTATTTTCAAATGAAATGTTTTAATGAAGTTCATTCAGAAATAACTAAGAAAATTTTAAGAAAATTCGCACAAAAATATATTAGAAAACAGCAAAAAAAAAACACTGTGTAACATTAATTACTTCCTTTTATTACTTCCTTGTAAAGTGCAAAGTAACGTGCTTATCCTGTAAGATAGTTGGTTCAATTAAATTATAAAAAAATGAAAAAGTAGAAACTTGCGAACAAATAAAAGAAGTTTTAAGCTTTATAATAAAAAATAAAAATAAAGACAATTAATAAAAATAATTCCTATTCTGTCATGAGCTAGAAGACAAATTTTTATTTAAAAACTGAAGTTTAAATAATTTACATCAATATTTTTAGCGATATGTCTTAAGTAAATTAAAATCTTAAACATATTTGTAACATTTTTGCAATTTACAATGAATGTAGAGCATAGATTCAGATTTTGAATTACAAATTAATTGTATTTTCTTTAGTACAAACATTTTTCTTTTTAAAAAAAATTGTTTTTATATTTTTCTACTTTTTATGGTTTATTATTTTTTTATAATCAATTAAAAATATGTTGAATTTTGTTATCACTTTCTTGATTAATTGCCTGATAACACTTTTATAATCTTAATTATATTATTGATTACACTTTTATTGACTAAAATTAATCCATAAAATAATATTGAAACGCTGAAAACATTTAAACTTGACATTGCTATACAAAATATAGAAATTTCCAAAAATTTAGATTTCTATTGTATTGTACTGAAAATGAAATTGCAAAGTTTTTTGTTAACAAATATAAAAATTTTAAAATTAAATAAGCAGAGCAATATGAACTATACAAGGTAAATTTTCCTTTAAAATTAACTCGATTCTTTTAAAAAATGACCATTAACACATATAATATTTTTACTTTCTCCTATACTGTAATCATCAAAGAATTTTAACTTTTTTTTTTATGAATCTCCACATTTCGGATCTCTCAGAGTCCGAGAAACATATTTTTTGCATAACGTCTGCCAATTACAACTGTTAATACAATAATTCAAAAGTTATTTGAGCTAGACTGGTGCCTCTTAATATATGGACCAATGAAAAAATTTATAGATTTTTTTTATCAAGTTTTTAACGAAACTCATTCACAGAAGTCAGCATGTCTAACTGTTCGAGGAAAAGTGAAATCGATCACCCCGAAACCCAAAAGCTATGAACATAAAATGTGATACACAGGTTTAATATCTAAAATACGCACATATTCAGTAAATAAGTTTAACATCTAACTTTTACATATATATAAACGCATTACTTCATAATCGGAATGACTTGAATGAAATGCGGTATGTAAATCTTTGATTACAACTGTAATTCAGTGTCAAATTTTAATTCAATTAGGTGTATAAAATAGCCGCTCAAAATACATTGTGGTGAAAGATTATAAGCCAGTTAACAGCCATGCTACCCGAGCAATTGCTTTTGTATCATGGTCATGTTACTGAACTGCGAACCACAACTATCCTTGCTCATTCCAATCTGCTACATATTCGCCCGATACAATTATTAAAAATGTCAGCTTCAGACCTTTTTTTCGTAACTGGAGTTTTATAATGCCATGCAAGGTATTTGCTGACTTACTTAAGGGGCTGGTGTTTAGATAGATGATAAAATTGGATGAAATAATGGAGTTGGAGAATAGATGATAAAGGTTTATGGGAACAATTCTAGCTAGTGTATCCTTGTTTTACTTAAATTTGCAATGCACGAAATGAAGAATTAAAAAAAATGCATATATAAAAATGTAATTTTCTTTTAAGGGATTTAAAATGCCCCATCTCATTTTAAAATATATTTACATTCGAATATTCTGCAGTTCATGCTAGATTGTAAATTATATGAAAAATTTATGCAAATATATGAATAGAAGCAAGGTATTTGAATTGGTATGAAACTGTTTTCGATGGCAACAGTACTTATTTTAAAAGATCGCCGTTCTTAAAATCAATAAAGCAATAAAATTGAAATATTGCTCTGTTCAAAATCAGGATTTCTTTTAAATAAAATAGAAACAAATCTTTGGAGAAATGCATCACTTCCTTCGGATTAACGTTCAGAAATAACCTTTTGATAGAGTGGGTTTTATGCCATTGATTGGTCCTGCAAGAAGCAGATGATTTAAGATGGAGAAATAAATAATGAAAAATTTAAAAAAAGAATTTTGAATGTAAAATTTCGTGCATAAGAAGATTTGAAATATTATTTCAAACTTTGAATTTATCAGAGCGTAAAATTGACAGAATAATTCTTTCAAGAAATGGAAAATGAAGCTAAAATTTCTGAAAACTCTGATCAAATATGAAATATTGGAAATAATTGGTAGTGCATGTTCCGAACATTGCATTAGAAATAATTTTACAAGATATTAATAAATAATTTTAAAAAATAAGAATACATTCTATTCAATTTCTTTACCTAAAAGAATAATTAATTCTTCTGTAACTTTTTTATGATTTCAATTATTAACAACCAGAAAAGCAAAATTTATAATTCGATATCCCAATTAAATTTATTATTTTTCAAATAATTTTTTCATTTTCATAATTTTGAATGCTGTATTGGAGTTAAAAATTCTTTTTTGTTTTCTTATATCCCTTTATTGAGTATAAATTTAGAAAAGGAATTATTGCCCAATACTAAGAACTATAATTTGTACATGCATTTAAATTTTCATAAAATAGTAATTTTATTCTAATTCATAAAATAGTAATTTTATTCTAATTCATAAAATAGTAATTTTATTCTAATTCCTAAAATAGTAATTTTATTCTAATTCATAAAATAGTAATTTTATTCTAATTCATTAAATAGTAATTTTATTCTAATTCATAAAATAGTAATTTTATTCTAATTCATTAAATAGTAATTTTGTTCTAATTCATAAAATAGTAATTTTTTTCTAATTCATAAAATAGTAATTTTATTATAATTCATAAAATAGTAATTTTATTATAATTCATTAAATAGTAATTTTATTCTAATTCATAAAATAGTAATTTTTTTCTAATTCATAAAATAGTAATTTTATTCTAATTCAAAAAATAGTAATTTAATTCTAAATGTTATCACATGATATTCTTTTCTTGCTTTCTTGAGTGCTTGTTTCTAGTTTTCAGATATGGCGTAATCAAAAATGTTTAAAAAGCTGCTAAGAAATTAGTCTATTGCTTAATCATTGAAGGAAAAGACGAATATATTATTTAACAAACATTCTTCTCATTCTTATCATTTGACAAAACACACATTCCAAGTACATAAACATATCGAGAACACAGTATAATATTATATTCATTTAAAACAATTGGCATTTTCATCATATTTGAAAATATGTTAACCATAACCTTAAAATTTTTCTCAGAAATTTTAATACTATCAATGGTCAAGAACTAAAAGTTACAAATTTGATTCCTGAATTTATAAATTTGGCTAATTACAATAAGCTATATATTGAGTAATCACAAATGCAACATGAATAATTTAGCTTACTAATGTCAATTGCTTCCATTTTTTTTAAACCTTCACATTAGTGTTAATATTTTAAATTTACTTACAATAATTTTATTTAATTTTAATTACCTTATGACTAAAAAAATATATATTTTGCGATTCCATAGTATCTGATGCTAGATTGGCAAAATTCGTTCACTTGTGTGCTGTTGAAGACATTACAAACTCTAATATTCTCTACTCTAATATAACTTCTAATATTAAGGGAAGATTTGTGTGTTGGCTCTTTATAGGACATGCAGTTTGATCAAATGCTGCAAAAATGGCGCAGTCTGTATCTCGGAACAAGTTTTTTGAAAATTAATTTATTTAAAGATTTTGTCAAGAAATTTTCGCATTTTTTTTAGGTAACTTCCGTAAATATTATTGCTCAAAAATCGAATATGTATCGTTTTTCAAGTTCGAATATTGTTTTTTAACATTATCAGTTTCTTTGTTGTGCAATTTTTCCTAAATTTGAATTTTTAAATATTATTATTGCTATTAATTATTATTAATATTATTATTAAAGTTATTAATGTATTAATTTTTAATATAAAATTTTTTTTATGTATATATATTTTTTAGAACTTTTATAATGTTTTTATCTGACATTATGTTAAATTGAAAGTGAATTTCTTTTTATTGTTTTATACGCTCATATGGTTTTCTCAGTACTTTAAAAAAGCATAATTTATCTGCATTATCTAAAATTTCAGGCTTGTTCTTCCATTTTATTTTCTTGAAAATTTAGTCTCTTAGTTGTAAGTTCCCTTAATAATTTATTCAAAATGATAATATTCATTTATATTGTCTCAATCTAATTATATACACTTTTTTACATTTCTGTATTCTTCTATTGTTAACCATTTCTTAATATATGGTTATTATTTGTATTTTTACAATTTTTTAAAGTTATTTTTTCAGAAAATAATATAAATGAAAATATTAACAAACTGATCGAAAATAGGTTTTATTAGTTAATTTATTTAAATATGAAATGTACTTTTTAAAGAAATATATACCATAAATAGCAATAAAACTAAGCCCGGCTAGCTCAGTCGGTAGAACAAGAAACTCTTAATCTCGGGGTCGTGGGTTGGAGGCCCATTTTCGGCGCCATTGTAAGAAACAAGAACGAGGCAATTATAAAGAAAAAGATTTTTAATACTTACAGGTGTTTGCAAATAGTAACCGCGGGAAAAGAAATTAAGCGAAAACATAAACTTTACCAAAGGGTTGACCACAACATTGTATCCTTCGCATATTAACTAACATTTTCTCTCAGACACAACTTTCAGTACTGCTCAGAGTTCTTTTGTTCTTTCTGATGGCAGCGCCTCCTGCCTGCTGTTCAGAATTCAGCAAAATATATCTGTCACAAAAAGACATTCTTTTACACATTTTTACATTATAATTATTAAAAATGAATGATAATGAAATTCCAATGTAAAATATTTTATGTGCTTTCTAATTTGTAGAAAGCTTTTTGTTGTTCATTAAGACTTAGATAAATAAAAACTCTCGGCTTCTAGAATAACTTCATTTAAAGAAAAAAAATATTATCGTTGCATTGCAAAAAATATCGTGTGAAATGTCATAAAAATCTTATTTTTACTTTTTTCGTATGCGTAATAGAAAGAATTCGTCCAAAGAGAAATAAGTTTGAGAACTGACAATAGGGGAAAAGCCTGAAAGGCAATTTTAAAATTTGAATATAAAAGCATAATAACTATTTAATAACGTTTTAAAATAAAAAAAAACTATAAAGTAATCTTTCAAGTTAGTAATAAAATGCCATAAGGACCTACGATACTAACACTTTCTAATTCCTGACTCTTTAAATGTCAAAATATTCGAAAATAGCCAAAAGACATTTCTTCCATATTCTTTTGTCACATTTCTACTTGCTAAAATCAGAATATCTCAAGCCCCTCCGTACGTCAGCCTCTATTTCGTAAAATTTAATTTATATCGAAAACAGTCGCGACCTTTGCAGTAACCTTAAATCAAACTACATTTATTTCTGCTAAAGATAAAAGACAATTTATGAGACCTATGTGGGTGTTGTTTACTTTCTACGGGTTAGACCATTTTACCTGCAGCTACTAAATTTTTGAAAGATAAGAAAAGGCGTTTCGGAAAAATTATTTCCCTATTTTAACTGTAATTCTTATTTATTAAAAATAAAGTGAGGTTTTGGTGCTTTTTAAGATTAGGAACACAAATATTAATGACTAAAAATTATTTTTGTAACATATAAAAATAAAATATGCGCTTTTTAAACTGCATTTGGGCTTTACACTTTATTGATTAAATTGCTCCTTTTTTCTTGAATTTTGACTTCTTAAAATTATTTGTATAGAATTTTCAACAAGCAGTTACATTAACGAAAAAGAAAATTCAAACTGTTTCCATTGGTTTATCGAATTTTGACAAGTATTTTTATCTTTGGTTTAAAACTAAATATTTTGTGTATGTGTGTATATATATATATATATATATATATATATATACAGAGAGAGAGAGAAAGGAGAGAGATTAATTTACAAAGGAAAAAAGAGACAAGTCACAGTAACCCAAAATACAACAATTAAAGATTTCTCGACAAATTATGCTTTTGTGACAATTATTACGAAGCATGGACAATTACTGAATTAGCATTTTAGTCTTCCTATAGTAAGCAATTCTCCGTATATAACCGAACTCAGATTTGAACTATCTTCAGGATACAGAGGGTTAATGCATTAAAATTTTTGAATTAATTAATGGGAAGCACATTTTCAAAACGAAGATACTCAGTCATTTATCGATTAGATTTTCAAAACGAAGATACGCAGCCATTTATCAACTAAATTTTTAAAAACATTAATAAATGCTTTTATTTCGAATTATTCTAAAACATTTTTCTAGATATTCCCTGTAATTATAGATAACAAATAAAGGATTAATAGTATTTAAAACTAAAAAGAAACATTTTGTGGCGGAGCAGGACCACTAGCAATCAGATTAAAAGTTGAAGGCTTTTGCGGTCTATGGTGATTGCCGTTAAGGTATTTTTATGACTAACAATATTAAAAAAAAAAAAGACTGTATGTTTAACATTTCGTCAAATAATTTAGAAGCTATACACGTGGATAAAGCCTAGGAAATAATAATTTTAAAAGTTGTTATTTCTCCGTAAGCTAAAAATTGTTCATTTAATCCTTTCTATGGCCGTGGGAAGTATGCTTCCCACCAAATTTATCAATCTTTGAATAAATTTGTGTAGGTTGGCATAAGTTCTGACAAATTTTTTTTAGAAAGACAGAAACTTAGATGCTTTAGTTCTTTATTTTACACAAAATGATGTGTCTTGATTTGATACTTAATTATTAATTAACCAAATTAATTAATTAATCAAATTAAATTTATCTAATAAACTAAATGAATCTCTTTTCTTATTCTAATTTCAAGCCTAAAAATATTTTAACATAATATGACTAGAAAAAAATGGCCCTTTAAAGGGTTAAAAAGAACCTTTTCACACATTTATTAACCACCCTCTAAATCCCTGTATATTTGGGATTTTGAGATTAATAAGAAATACTATTACGATTTATTTATCTCGTATCTTTCCGGATTATTGATTTTAGGGATGAAGTATTTATTTTGTCCGCTCACACAGCTTAAATAAGGTCCTGTATTAGCTAACTCAACCAGATTCATGAGACTCGTAAACATAAGGTTTATCTTTAATTGAAATCTGGATTAAAAAGTGTTCGAAGAAACTCTGTAAGTCTACATTTCTCTCTGGTTATTTCCTCTAATGTTTCTTTTCAGGAAAAAGATTTTAGACGCAAGAGAGAGACGCAAGAAAGAGACTATCTTTCTCATACTAGAAATAACTCAACGGTAAAAAAAATCCGAATACTTATATTGCTTTTTTTGATTTTTTCAGTCTGAAAAAAAATTGGCAAAAAAAACAAACATTTTTTTTAATCACAATTGAATAATTCTTTTCTCAGACAGATTCTAATGTTTCCAAATATTCAAATAAAAGAAATAAACAAATAAAAATAATTATATTATTTTAAAAAATTGCATTTATTAGGATACTAAAAGAAGATTTTTTAAATTCTTAATTTATTATTTTTAAAATTAAAATTTATGTGTTTTTTGATGTACACTCTAATTTTAAAATAAATCTAACATTCTCAATATCAATCTAGATAATTCTTTATCTATGGAATCTAAAAGAAATGAGCAAATGAAATTCATAATTTTTTTAATTGCATTTATTAGGATACTAAAAGAAGATTTTTTTAAAATTCTTAAATTATTATTTTTTAAAGCAGAATTTATGTGTTTATAGATGCATACTCGAATTTTAAAACAAATCTGACATTCTCGATATAATTCTAAACAATTATTTATCTGTGGAATCCATTTCCTTAATTCCAAATTTCATTTCATTAATCGATTAAATCCCAGTTAAATCCAGAAAATATTTAGAAAAAGCAGAATTATTACAAATATCTATTACAGAAAATAGATAATTGATAAAACATTAGTTTCTTCTTTAATATAGAGATAAAAGTGTTTTGTATAAAGAAATGAAATAAATATTTTCTTATATAAATTATTCAATAATTCTAGTTATATAGAAATATGTAATAAATCTGATCCAAGGAACCTATGAACTTTATTTAAACAATTCTTTTCGAAACATTCTACATTTAAACAGATTCGCAACTTCCTCTGTTGTTCGTAAATGAGTTGAACTTCACGCCTACACTATTCTTAGATAACAAGATAGCGTTGTTTTGAAACAGGGATTTCGCAAATAGTTGTTGCTAGGATAAATTATGCATCTTCACAAATTATGGAATCAACGGCTGACATCACCCTTTAGGCGGAATTTGGGAAAAAAAAGTATTTTTATTTTTTATCCACGCACAAACAAATTTACGAAAGTAGGGTAAGATAATTAAATTCTTTTGTGCTTTAAGCTCTTTAATTTCTTTTAAATAGATTCGATCTCTACCAATGGTTGGAATAATCGTTATTTATATTCATTGGGATTTTTAAAAAAATGAATAAAATGAGGTTTAAAAATGCAAAACGAGGAATAAAAGATAGAAGAAAGAAATATTCCTTAAAAGGTTGTAATAAATTCCATGCAGTAGTCTTTGATGGTTATGGAGTGCTTTAAATTTTTAATTAAAAAGAAGCAAGCATTTTTCACTTTCGAAAAATGTTAAATGTTATGAGTTTACAACATATCGTAAAAATTGTTCAAACAATACAGCGCAATTATTTTTTTTTCTTTAGAAAATTGATTCTTTTAACGAAACATAAAACATTGATATCTTTGAAGCCAAAAGGTGTTTAATTTTTTTTGCAATGCTCAAATTAAAGCTTAATATATTCAGTGTTTTAATTTTTATCGAATGTTAAATACTATATAAGGTTAAAACTAAAAATAAAGCTTTTTCAATTATTGCCTCTATGCTATTAATGCAATAAACTGAGGCTCAAGAATTCGGAAGGAAAAGTAATTGAATGATTTTTGGTATTTAAGAATATTACTAACGACTAACGTTTATAAATAGCACGGTATTTATTATAATCTTTCTTCAACTCAGAAAGTACATTTTTTTTTCAAAAGTTAGAAGCACACATTATTTTGATAAATAATAAAATTCACACATTGAAAATGCTAGAAAATGATTTAATTAAAATAGGAAAAAAATTGTTTATGGTAAAAAAAAAACCCGTTTTACCCTAATTTTCTATATAAATTTATTTTTATTTTATCAAAGTTATTATAGGTTTGAACGTTAGCTAGGATCAATAACCTTTTTATGAGTTACCAGGATTGAAATTTCTAAATAGTAATTTCTGTAACTATCTAAACGAGCACAAAATATTTAGGTACCGTCATTATCAGAGTTTTCTTTTTTTTGTCATGAGTTTTTGGGATCTCAAATAATTTTTGTAGTTATTGTGCAATCTTGTAATATTATCATGAAGATTTCTTAAAAGAAAATATTTCTGATTAATTGGGAAGCTAACAGTTAGACCTTCTAATGGCAATGGAATACGTAACTTCTGCTATTTAATACTCAACTTTTACAAAAGTTCCGATGATTTTTTTTTCATGCCATGAAATGTATGAGATGAAAATAAATATATAATTTTTTTTTGTTTCATATTAAGAAAGAAGTAGGTTGCTGTCAATTTGAAAATTAAAGATTAAGAACTCACATATTTTGATTAAAGACTGAATAATTTTTAATAATAATCATTTTTATGAATAATTTAATACAATTTATTGGCAAGTAAATAAATTAATGACCAATAATATATTTTAGCCAAAATTTGAAATACAGGGAGAAATTAGAATCAGTGGCAAGGACATTTTTTATTGAGAGAATTCTAAAATATCGAATAAAGTTCTACAAGATAATAAAACCAGTAATAGTGAAATTAAAGAGAGGCACTTTAGAAATATTTTTATTTTACCAATATTGATTCATAACTGTAAATACGATATTTTGTAAACGAATTTCCATTCACTTCTATATCTGTTAGGGAAATAAAATTTTGAACACTTCTGTATGATCAATCGCAACTATTTAATATTTGCAGAATTACATTATTAATTAAATTATTCCAAAAAAATAACGAAATTTTGAAGTACCTCGTTTTAAAATATTATTTAATTTATAATAAAGGTGAAAACAGAAAAAAATATTTTTCTGTACTTTAAAAAATTTTTTTCCAAATACTGTTTTTATTAAATTTACTTTTTATATAAATACCGCGAAGAGAAGCAAATTCTTGTAGTTTATTGATAAACCTTCTGTGACACTGTCGAAGATCAAGATTTCTACAACTATAGCATCTGTTCAGCTCATAAATGAAAGTTTATGGCTTCTTTTATTGTTTTCTACAAGATGACTCAATATTTCACACGAAAACAATCAGAATATAAAACAAAATTTCATTAACTATTAAATCTAAATCAGAATATAAAACATTCCCTGGAAAAGGAAAAAAATCTTTCAAAGAGATATTATCAATGTAAAGAATTGATATGTATAATCCAAAAATGAAAAAGATCTGGAAAACAAAAATAAAAGTTCTAAAAATAGTTTGCCGTTGAAATAAAAAAAAAATCACCTTTTAAAAAGTAGTAAAGTAAAACTGTATGGATTGTACAGATAAAAAGTTAGTTTGCAGTTTGAAGATTTATTAATGATTCATTTGACTAAACATTAATAAAATTAATTCTTTTAGTTGAACAACTTTTGACAAGTTACCAAAGTCTCAAAATCTTGATGTAAATAGAATTACTTTCCCTTTTGATACGTTCCCTGGCAACGTTGATTAAATTCCTAGCGATGCAGAAGAAACAAATTACCTTTCCTTACAGAATGATTTTCATGAAAGTTCTGATTAAAAGGATTACTTTTTTTCCGGATAGAATGATGCAAGATTTACTAAAAGTTCTGACCAGCTTATTATAGACTGAAGGCAGCAAAGGATACAGTCAATGAATTGATGAAAATGATCTTCGGAAGGCTTATCACATTGAGTGTGGTAAGACGATCAGGAAGTATTTCCTGCTTAGTACTTTCTCGAAAGAAAAGTAAAGATATATAGTGGAGATTTGAAACATTTTTTTTATGCTGAAAAGAAATAGAGTTCTTTTTTCGTACCACATTATCAGGGACTGATATTGGCGTATTTATCCTACAATAGTTTACATGTATGCATTTGGAAACATGTTTTATTTTCATAAGTTTAATTTCAGATTCAACCAGAATAAATTACTTCGATTTTTAAAACAGATAATTTTATTTCATTTATTAACATGTAGCATGTATTTTAAAACCCTTATCAAGAAAGATTTCAAAATTTTATTCAAATACGGCATAATAATGCTTTAGAATTCCAGTTTGTTTTTAATAAATAATAAAAATATTTTTATTTTTAACATTAATTTAAAATTGTTTTTAACAAGATTTCATGTTAAATCTTCATCAATTATGCATAATTAAAGCTTAAAACATTCTCATATCAGAATGAAAAACCACCATAATATTTGAAATCAAAAGGAGCGAGTTTTCAAAAAAATATTTTATATAGAAACTTCAGTCAGTTGTTTAGATACTTTTTTATAATATGTATTAAAATATTAATTCATAGAAAAATTAGTGCTATGAATTCAATATTTGGAAATTAATATCTTATAATGGCATATTTAAAAGGAATTAAAAGTATAATAATTTTTATATGTCCATCAATAATTGATGTAAGATACAATTCCAATAAAATGGCGAGACATGTGATTCATGTAGTGCAGTTGACACATATCTTAGATATGCAGTAAGTTCATAAAGCTTTATCCGATTTACGAATATGAAATTGGAAGATTATGAATGAATGCAAATTTTTGTTTACATTTCATTTTTAAAGAAGTTGGAACTGGAAAAAAAGATCCCCTTCGTCAAAAAATATCTTTGTTGAAAGTTTCAAAAAATATATTTGAGATGAAAATGAGTATATTTTATTTTTCATTCACATATTGAGTGCGGTTGTTTAGGAGCTTACAGCTAACAATATTTCATTTAGAGGATGGATCAAAAATTGTTAAGAGGAATTTTAGCTTAAAATAGTAATGATTTAATCATGCCCTTATGCATTCTCTTTTATCAACAAAGATTCGATAATGTTCCCGTATCCCAAATTTATCGATATCTTAAGTCACTAATCCAGAAAAAATATAAATGTAACGTCTAGAAAGATCTAATTCAAAAATCAGATTGGTATAAAAACGATTTATTAATAATTTTTAAACTATTGAAAGCAATGCAGTATAGAAAAAAAGTTAAAAACAAACTGCACTCAATATTATCTAGGCTTCTATAATGATAAAGAAGTGTCATAAAGGGAAAAAATTTATACATCATTATTATGTTTTCACTCTCCTTCAATATAAAATCACATCACTCTTTTCTTTAACATTGTTCTAATATTCAAATTTGTATCACAACTGTAACCCTCCCATATTCATATGCTCAGAGAAGGTCACAATAAGTTGATGTATTGTAGAGAACTAAACCGTTCTACTTCATTGTAACATTAACCCTTAACTGGGGACGTGCGGTCTGTGAGACTCCTAGCAATGGATTTTCGGTCACCCCTATTCTAATTTTAGCTCAATTGAATGTATTGACCCTGTATCTTCCTGTTTTGTGACCTTCAATACACATGCACTTTTTCAACCGATTTCAGCAGATGCTTTTTAAAATAATTCAGTTATTTCTTTGGGCGCGGTCTCTAAGACCGCATCTCCCTGTTAGTGTTCCAGTAATAAATAAGGCTTAGCAGATGGCGCTAAAGCTTGGGCCTCGAAATATTATCCAATTTACTGATCCTATTATGAAGCAGTGCTCCAGACACTTTTAAATAAAGCATAAAGTGATTTGAATGATAAAAATAATTATACAGAAGGTTTTTCGATGAAAGTTCGCATTCAACTGATTATGTTATGTATGTTCAAAAATAATTAATTTTTCAAGTGATAATGTATTTTGAAAAATTTATAAAATATATTAATATACCAAGAGATATACATACATAATTTCTAGGTGGATTTTTATATTAGTTCTTAACCTGTATGCTTAAAATGCACTAGAAAACGTGCTATGAAAGTCACACAAACCGATAAAAAAAGGGCCAATTTTACCCATTGTCATTTTTTTTTATTTTTCATATAATTGTTGAATTTTACATTATATGGTCTTCTATATACCTTCATATACTGTAAAAATAAATATGTTTAAAAAGTTAAAAGTAATATGTTTTTTCAAGAATATTATTTATTGTAACATCTAATTTGAGAAGAAAATGTATATTCCAACGCATTTACTTTTTTCAATGATAATGTATTTTGAAAAATTTCTAAAACATATCTATATATCAAGAAAAATATCTGTAAAATATATTGGCAGCTTTTCATACTAATGCATTCATTAGTAAATTGAATTTAAGTGTAAATGAAATGAGGTCTCGTAGACCGCACCTCCCCAGTTAAGTCCTAAAATTTCACCTCCCCAGTTAAGGGTTAATTTGGAATTATGTTGGAAGCACCTTGAAGATTCTGAGAAGTATGAATTTTGGGTTTTCCCGTGAAATAAATGATTTGAGTGTTTTTCTGTATATTTCATGTCTCTCTATTTATAAACAATTTGAGCATCTCACATCTCTAGATTTTATAGAATGACAAGAGTTTCTCCATTAAAATCATTGGCTTGTACAATACACTATCAACGATAAGAAATCAGGATGCCGCTGCTTGCCCTTTGCTACGTACCATCAGAGGTGAGGAATACGCAATCTTTCGCTCTATATCCAACGTATTAGCACAAATGCTAAAAGAAAGGTTGGTTTATAATGACCGTCACAGGCTGCAGTATAACTCTCCCCCCGTAGGTAGCATGTTCGATCATGGAAGTGGAGGTAACTTGACTTTCCCTGAAATGAACTCTCTTTTCCATATCAAAAGGTTTTTATTCTCATATCTGAAATGTTCTTAGGAGAAAATCATCAATCGGGAAGCTAGGAATATATTTGTTGTACCACTAAAGCGGGATTACAATTTATATTTCCGATATGAATTATTTCCATCGCAATTTTTGACATTCTAACAAAACATATATTGCACTTTTGTTGTCCATTATTAAACTCGAAAGATAATAGCACTTTTAAAAAAATAATACTCTTTTCTAAAAGTTCTTTAAAAAAATCCTATTGTGTACACCACCAGGTGAAAACATTTCTAATATCTTTTAACTGAATTTAATATTTTAAGCAATAAAAATGCAATTCTAATTACTTTATAAACATGATAGTTTTAGTTTAATTTGGACATATTTTGGATTTTACCTACACTGACCAATAACTTGTCTTCCTACTTTTATTATCTTTTGTATATTCATGACCCTGATACTGAAGGCAATATCCGTTTCTCTGGTTATCAATTCACCCGGACGTTTTTTTTAGGAAATTGAACTATCGAAGTCTTATGAACAGAACATTCACTTCCCGCGTAAAAGTATTGAGGGCATCATTTGAGAGAGAGATGAATTTACTTTCTTGAACGAGAAGGGAGCGTTAATTTTAGGTATGTATGTATAAACACTTTTACATACGTTTATTTATCTTGATTTGTTTTATGTTTAGAAAGATATAGTTTTTTTTTAAACTGTGCGTTCCCAAGATACTTGAATGTTTCAAAAATTTATTATAATTTAATCTATGAACAAAAAAAATAATTCTAAAATGCTTTTTCTTCTTACATATATTTTTGCAATTGATAAGGAAATTAATGAAAATTGGATTTTAAGATTCCTTAATATTTACAAAGGAATTACGAATTGTATTAAAAACTTATTTTACGTAAGAAATATAAGAAGATTTTTTTCAAAAAATCTTCTCTTATCTTTTATTTGTTCTCTAAAAAAAAGAATATATTTGTAATGAAATATATGGACAACCAAGCAATATTTGCCATTCAAATGCTTACAGTGTTGAAAAAAAGACTATAAAGATACAAATCCACAATAGAGATTATGAGAACTGAAAAGTATTAAACAATGATGAAAAATTAAAATAAATAACAAGTTCTATTAAAATATATTACAAACTTAAAATAATTCCGTAATATTACACGTAAAAATTCTTCAAAAAACTCTCAACTTCTGACACTTTTGTGACGTTATTTATATCAATAATTTTGAAAATAACCCTTATGTTTAGTATGATAATGTAATAATGCTTTCAAAACTATTAATTTTTAACATTTGAGAAATGCTTTCCATTAGATCGTTTTTATTCCATATACTTATAATAAAGATGAGTGTGTCGGCTTACGAGTGACGCTCTACAGGCCAGACCATCTGGCCTACATCTACAGATTTTGTCACATGTATACATTGAAGAACATAAATGTACACTTTGCAGTAATTTTTTAAAAAATTGTAATTAATTAAAAATTAATTGAAATTCTGATGTTTTTCCTAGTTAACTTACGATATTATTACAGCACAAAATTGATATTTACATCATCGTAAAGTTCAAAAGATTATCTTTTCTGTGACACCAATGTTTTGACCTATAAATTAGCTTTATATTTTTAATGCTTTTAAAAAATATTTTAATTTCATTTTTCGACAATATAATCCTTACAAAATGAAATTAAAATTTAACCTCTACGAACACGTTATGAATGATTGGGATAAAATGAGCTTTTATCAGCGCGTTGCAATTACATTGACAAAAAATATCAGAATGAAAGATTAAGTTAAATCTTAGTGGAAACGAAAATTAGGCAAATGAAATGTTCTGCACATGTTTGTATGAAATGTAATAAATAAGGAGAACAAGTTAAATAAATATTTAATTGCAAATTTTATACAGCATTACTCCTGGAAAACCAGTTTGTAGCCGAAGACTACTAATTTATAATAATCATACTTTGCAATGAAGCTTCACCCTAAGTAAAGCTTCATTGCGAAGTCAAACACTCTAAGTGAAGTTTCAAATAATCACAAATGAAATTCCTTTACTAATTAGAATAGTTAAGATATTCTAAGTCCAAATATAACTAACCAATTAATTTGGTATAATATTTTTTTCAAGTTCTTTATACTTATCTTGTTCGATTTCGAATTCAAAACTTAAGAGAAAATAATTAGTCATTCATGTCAGTTAAAGTAGTTGTCAGTAAAGTTGCAATATCAGAAGACTATAATTTGATGCCACAGCGTTACTTTAATTATAAGAAGTAAATTGCACAGAAAATTAATTTGAAATTGCGGAAGACATAAAAAATAAACAATCAGGGTGAATTTTTTAGAACATAATTTTTATATAAAAGGCAACATTATTCTTTCAGTAAAAAAAAATTAGATTTTTTTTTCTTTTTGGTGATAATTATTTAAAATTACTGTAATAACTTTTCTCAGGCATCAGATTCTATCATTGGTATCGGTTCGTCAACTTATAATTTTGAAAACTGTCTCCTTTAACAAATAATTACTTTTATCTAAAGCGAAAAAAAAAATGACTTCCAATCTTGGAATTTATCAAGTGAAAGAAAAGACAAATATCATGATTTCTTTTAATTTAAAGGGCAAATAGCTGTTTTCTCCACCAGCTGTTTTCTCACCAAATTAATAAGATTAATTTGGTTATTTCAACTTTCTTTCATTAACAATATATTACCAAAAAAAAAATAAAATATTATTTTAAATTTACTATCATAAAAGAAACAGAGAATGTTCTAATTTATAAGCTCTTTTTGCAATATGGCGAAATCTATCCAGTTATTGAGGTCAAAAGCTTTGCCAAGCTATTTTACTTGCGATATTTTGACAAAATTTGAGCACAGGTAATTACTGGTGATGTATTTCGATGTCATTAGATTTCATATGATATAACAAATGGCGAAATCAGTATAACGCTTGTATGTGGAAAATTCTTTGATGATTTCTCCCAAGAAAATAAAGTATGTGGGAGAGCAGACAAAGATTCATGATCTTGATTTAGAGATCATATGGATTCATATGAACACAAATATTGGTGGTATGAGATCAGTGATTTAGATTAAGAAAGTTTCTGGGTTAATTTAAATACATATATGTATATTTAATTATATGCAGGGTGTATCTAAATCCTAATATGTAGTCACACAATAAGAAGTTGAATGCACCTGGAAAATATGTGAAACATAATAATATATATTTTTGTTTCATTTATTAATTTGTACTCCTTATGAGTGGTTTTTCATTTTTCTTTTATAATCTGATTAGATACAACGTTTTACATGTTGTAAATACTATTCCAAATCAATATTAATAATTTTTTCTCAATTAACCTTATGTACCAATGAAAAAGATTAAAGTTGCTGTTAATTTTTTTTTTTTAATTTTTCATCAATAAAGGAAAATGTGAGAAACCCCTATTGCTTTTCACATTACTCTTAATGTATACTTATTTTCTTGAATATAAATCATATATTCATAAAGTTATTGAACTTTCTATGTAATTTATTAATCGAGACCCCTCTGTGAGAATCATTCTCTATATTTGAGTCTCCTTGTTCTGTTGTAAAATTGACTTGCTATTGTACTCCTGGTAAAACCTCACAATTTCTCCTATGATTTTCAAAATAATCTTACACATATTGAACTCAATTTTCAGCATAAATGATATACATATTATGTAAGATTTACAGAAAAAAATGTTAAAAAAACAAGGCCCAATAAACAGTAACTAAGCCTTCTAATGATGTATACTATAAGTTCATGTCAAAATGAAAGAATTCAAAAAAAACTTTCTTCAATAAAGTCTTTAATTAAAAAGTAAATATACCCAGTACGTGTCATTTATTTTCAACTTTTATTAAACTATAGCAGCTTAATTTAAACAATAAAATCATTTATGTGTATTATATATTTTATATAAGATTCTTAGAACATCATTATTGATTGCCTCTTAATTCTGTAATTTAATACTTCTCATTTTCTAAATGTTAGCATTTTTTCACTGACGTTTATTTATGAAAATGAGATACAAGGAGAAACTCATAAGATGTTCAAAAAATAAAATGAAAAACTTCAAATGAATCCTCTTAATTCTGTAATTTAATACTTCTCATTTTCTAAATGTTAGCATTTTTTCACTGACATTTATTTATGAAAATGAGATACAAGAAAAAACTCAGAAGATGTTCAAAAAAAAAAAAAATGAAAGACTTCAATTGAAGATAAAATATTTATTTTTAATCTTTAGGAAAAAATTCAATCCAAGGATTTTTTGTCTTTAGAAATCCAATTAAAATTTTTATTTAAATTGCAAAACCTAAAAGCAATTTTTTTTCCAATTATTCGTTATGAAATTAAGAAATAAGATTGAAAATTTGTGTAACTCTTTTACATAATACGAAAAGCTATTTAAGCTTTGAATGTCGTTTTTTTATTTATCAACAAGTTTCTAATACGTTAGTATTGTTTCAAATTAATTTTTATATATTTTCTAACAAGATTCTATGAAAACTGTAACTCATTCAATTTTGGCGAATAGGATGGGTACTACAGGAAGTAATGAACATTTCTTATTGTTTAGAAAAATTAATGCTTCTCATTTTAATTACTGCTTTATTATGAAACTAACGCGATGTGTTAAATTCCCAAGAGGAAAAATTCTAAAGAATATATATACTTTTATAAGCCTTTTTAAAAAATTGCTGTTTGCAAAATTGATCATTATTAGCTTTTATTTTTATTACGTACAACAGAATGTAATTTTTAACTTTCGTGGGAATTTTTGATCATTCTCTTTTTATTTTTGAGATATTTTGTTAGAATTTTAAAATTATGGCCTTCTACAATTGTAAGATAGCAAGTTGTTGCCAAACAGTAAATAAAAAATAGAAAAATAATTATAGCCACCCATTAGACAATATTTTTTCAGAACGTAATTCAGGATGTTGTTTAATTAATAAAATGATGTAATTATCTGTCAACTCTTATTTTATATTGGACATTCAAATAATTAAACATACTTTAAATTTTGAAGTGGAATTTATACTTCAAGCACATTTAAACATTTAAATAACCCTTTCTTTCCTAAAAACTTTAATTAATGTCTAGATGAAAACGAATATTTATCACTTATTTAAACAACAACTAGCAACACATTTATGGCACAGTATGAGTCCTCTTATTAAAGTTGTCTGAATTTAACGCTGATTTATTTGATTTCTCGTCTTTTACTTAAATAAAAGCAAAACATAGTGTAAATTTACACTTTGCATGGCTAACAATATTAAAAATACTCGCTGACACACTCACGTAATATTCTTTCCACCAGTTACCGAGACACTGAAGCATCCATCTTATTAAAATTGGTATTTTGCATGAAACTAATTAAATAAACGCCTTCAGAACAATTTCTCTCTTAGGCAACCTATCCGAAAATTTTGGACAGAAATGAGTTTCCATTCCAGTGTTTCCGTAAACAATATTTAAAGAGATTAATGTTAGGTATAATATAGCTTTCATTATGGCAGGCTTTTACTAGATCGATCTCACAATCTTTGTTTCCTTGGCAATGTAGAAATTTAGAAGATGAATATCTGGATTTAATGGATAATCGACGATATCTAAGTACAAGTGTTTCCTCATTGAGGAGGCTTTCTGGCGTTAAGGAGTAGTGCTATTCTTTTAAAGTGTATCGCATATTCAAAGTGGCATAAATAAATGAAGTCTTGTGCATATAATTTATTACGTTTTAGTAACGTAATATATTTTTATTAAATACTTAGAGTTTACATTGCTTCAGACATGAATACAAGCAAAATACTGTGATTTTTTTTACTTAACAATAATATTTATTAGTGTTCATAGATTATATATGAAATATAATCTTCTCTCTATATAGAAAAAAAATTGTGTGGAAATCTGTTGTCTTTTATATAAAACATATAAACATATATTATTATTATTATAACAATGTGGCATAAATAAATGAGTCTTGTGCATATAATTTATTACGTTTCAGTAACGTAATATATTATCAAATTCTTAGTTTACATTGCTTCAGACCTAAAAGAAAGCAAAATACTGCGATTTCTTTTTACTTAACAATAATATTTATTAGTGTTTATAAATTATATATGAAATATAATCCTCTCTCTATATAGAAAAATTCGTTGGAAATATATTGACTTTTATATAAAACATATTATGTTGTGACTAGTTTATATTCTTCATATATATGCGATTGCCCATTGACGAATTTTCGACCATTATGCCATAAATTATGCAGGGAAATGTTTTACTTCAGTTGGTTGTAAATTGATGAATCTTATGGTTTTTTACGTTGTCCAATGAATTGAATCTTTACTTCTTTTTCAAATATTATTTAATAAAATAATATTTATAAACTAATTTCTTTTTGGTGATGCGCTGGTGTATTTTAAGCGAAATTGATTGTGATTAATTTCAATTTTATCACTTATTCTTGAAGTGATTTTTTACAATCAACCTCAACAATGCAGTTTTTAAACCTCAGATTGGGATGAACATTAAAGTTATGTAATTTTAGCAATTTTGTACTTCCTTATAAATTGTGTACTTGTATATTTCTTATGTGATAGTGTCGTAAGATTTTATAGTGTCAGTAATGCATGGTAATCCATCTTTTAGTTGCACACTTCTTAAGTGATAATCCAATAAAATCTGGTCATATTCTAATTAATAAAGTCATATGTGTAAATAAAAAGTTGAATCATTCTTTTTTCGCTCTATTTAATGGTTAAAACTCACACGAATAAATATTTGATGGAATAATGAAAATTGAATAATATTTATTATAGCAATGAAATCAATTGTAGTGAATCCAGCAAAATGAATTACTTTCATTTTTTCAATAATTCTGGAAATAATTGCAATTTAATAAAATAAGAATAATTAAACGGACTTTCTTTAACTTTTAAAATGGTGTAAATTTCACATTTGTGGAATAATACTATACAGAGTAAAGGAAAAAAGTCGATATTTCAATTACTATTTAATTAACTACTTTTTTAAACAGTCTCTCTAATGTCCACATTCCCACGCTAATGTCCACATTGCCAAATTTGATAACTCTAGGTTTAACGATCTGTCCAGTAGAACGCCGACTCAAAAACACATTTTTCTTTGTTATTGGTATTGATATTAGTTTGACATCACAGCACGAGAAATAATCTTTAAAATCAATGAAATTAAATGATTATGAAATTAGTACCTTGAATTTATAATAATATTTGAAAAAAATATCATTTAAATACCAATAATCGATATTGAATTTACAGATATTCTCTATGAAAAGAAAATATTTTCAATTTACGTTATAGCTTGAAGATGTCAATTCTCTGATAATTATAGCATAAAGATTCTTATATTTCACTAAATTTGTTTTAAATTAAACTAGAAAAAAAAGAGAAAAACATAATGGAATTTGATTAAATGATGAAAAAGTATCCAGTTTAGTAACTCAAAAACATATTACTATAAAACTATAAGCTTATAATGACAATGCAAAATAATTTTATGTCAAGAAAAATTACCTTTTCCTTTAAGAAAAAATGCTGAAATACTTACATTTTCAAGCTTAACTAATCAGAAACGCATATATCAGCAATATCAGGCAAGATAAATCCATGAATTTGATTTAGTAGTAACCGGTAATCCTCAGAATTCCAGCAATCCTTACAACATTGGTAACGCATATCTGAATTAGCCTGAATGACAACTTATCTTTAATCACCTCACTACAATGCAATGCTATATAATGAGAGATTTTGTGGTCTGCATTCATATTACACTATCCACTCATTCAGTAAGGATTAGGAAAGTTAATGTATGCTTTCTACAGATACGAGTGATAGTCCTAATAGTCAAGAAGCTGTCATTAACTCGAGTATTGGATGGATAAATATTCATGTGTAATGATTTGAGTGAATATGGGAATATTACCCAAGTAATGCGAACTATTAGTATAATCACCCTTAACCTGTCTGAACATAAATGGGATCATTTTGACCCCACCATTTATCTTTTGTTTATACATTCTAGTACTTTATAAAAGTTTACTACTGTTATTTCCTATACCTTGATGGGGGAGCTAGAACTAGAAGATTGAAGCAACAGAAAACAATATATATTATTTTTTACAAGAGCTTTGGAGTCAAATCGACACCTGCGTGTGCTAACGTCTCAGATGTTTTTAATGTTATTTATTTGAGATGAACCGATTCAAAGAACTTTGCACAAGTCTTCCTACTGATAGACAAAACAATGATAGTTCAGATTCCTCATAGACTGTGAAATTTCGGGAAGTGATCATGGTACAGAATCAGAGCCAACCGATGATTCTAAATAGTCTAGAAAATTTGATCTAGTCATTTCCTGCTTGTGAAAAATATTGCAAATCCTTATATAAAATGCATTCTTTTATAATATGAATTAATTATCATGAAATTTATATTCACATTTCATTTTACTATGAATGTGTAATGATAAAACTATTTTTAGAGTATGTATATAACAATGAAAGGCTAAAGTTATAAATTTTGAAAGGTTAGGTTTCTATTTTCAAACTTAAGCTTCTTTTTTCCAAAAAAATCAATTGTAAACTATATGCAAAATATAGATTTCCTTATTCTTCCAATATTTTTATACAGGAAAAATCTACTTAGCATTAAAAAATAATAACTGTATGCATGAAATTAGGAAAAAAGGAAATGAATACAGAAGATATATGAAAAAAAGAAGCTAAGTTCAATTTCGTTTTTCCATTTTAAAAATCATATTCCTATCTTAAATACGAATATGGCAAAAGATTCATGTACCTTGTCCATATTTTATCTTTATACAAATAACCAATAAGATATAAGGAAAATGCCTGACAATTTGGGGTTAAAATAACCCCACTCGTATGCTAATGTTCAAAAAATGGATGTCTGTTGTTGAAGGTTAAGAATGAAATGATATGAATTCATCGATCTCAATTTGAATATGTTGTAAAATGTGCAGTTGAATATAAAATAGAACATAGATTTAGCAGGATGTTGAATATACCCAAATATCACATACGCTCAAGTGAAAGCAGCGGAATATGTTAAGCTTTGTAGTTTTCCTACTTAAGGAATAGTGAATGTCCAAGAAAAGCTTAAATCGAAAGAAGAAGAATTGTTCTGCTTCTTTATTCGATTTGAGCTTATCTTGCACCTGCTCCTCTTCGTTCCATCCTATGATTAACTGGAACAGGAAAGGGCAATGATTGGTTGTGGTTTATTTTTTGTAGAGATAGGTTTCGTATATTCTCACATAGCTAAATGGTACAGTATCATATTTGGTATCATTGGTATCATATTTGTGAGAACTTTCATTTCTGTTTAACAAACATTTATCTTTATTTTTAAAAAATGTGATATCTCTCTATTGTTTTACTTATATACGGACTGAAAATTTCAAAGAAACGATAACTAATAAGAACTGTGGTTTATTCAATTATTGAATAAAAATTTATGACAATTCTAATAGAATAAATAACTTAGCAAAACTGTTATTATGGGAGATGTTATATGAAAAAGGAGCATGGTGTAAGCCCTATACTACCAGTTCACTTTTTAATCGATGACACATCTTGCTTCTTTAATTTTTGTGTTGTTTCAGCACATAGATAGTAAGGAATATCTGTGATATTTAATCTTGTTCCTGTGATTTTTTCTGTTTAAGTTAATAGCTGTTCTAAATTAATTGTTATTTTAAATAAGGAAATTTTGTATTTTCGTGCATTACTAAGAAATGTCTCTTTACGTGTAAAGGTTGTGAGAAATGACACCGTTCTGTTAGGTGGGCTCCAATCGTTGTCAAACTTGTTTGTTGGCGCCAATACTCTTTGTTAAGAACTGAGGATGAAAATTATCTTCAAATGTCTTAGAGTTTTCGTTGATATTCAATTTTACACTCTTGTCTGCTCGATGTGCATACTTTGTCAGTCAACAATATGCTGAAAACATATCACCATTTTATCAACAGATACATGCTACAGTTCAATAGGAGTGAAAGAGATTGTAATGTATATAATTTGGCAATACGCATTGCTTTTATAGTCAAATTATAGGCGTTACTCATTAGCATATAATTTTATCCAATACAGATTCATCATTTAACAAACATTCGAAATATTATTTTTTTCCGGAGGGAAACCTCGATCCCATGATCTAAATAACAAATATATGAATTTTCATTCGGTAGTAACGGCACGATGACTGTTAAGGCAGAAACCTTTTTTCAACTTCTATTCAGACGGGTGAATTAATGTTTTCCAGACACAAGGAAGAAATTCCACTTTTATTAATAAATTGTAACCAAGTTTCATTCGAAACGTACTTTCTTTAATTTGCGAAGAATAATATTTCTAGTAATGTACTTTCAATTTAACTATAGCAACATTCCAAGCAACTACTGCAAATTATCTTTATCTTTTCAAAAATGAATTCTTTTTATCCGAATTTATTATTCTATACATCACTTCAGGGAATAAAATAAAAAAGTATATATTTAAGTTTTTTTCATAAATTACCAAATATGAAATGATATTTTCAGAAAACTTAAAGAATAATGAGAAGGAGTCTCTTGAAGCTTCAGTTTTTCAATATTCTCTGAATAGAAAATTTGCATTAAACTTTCTTCTAGAAATTTGCTGGAGAGTTACTAGCAGATTTCTTTATTTTTGGATTTCTGTGCTTTCTTTATTATTGGTAGAGGAAACTGTTATACATATGTATAAATGTATTTTCTTTCATTGTGAAACGAAGAAAAAGTTTCAATTTTATAAAAATTCAGGCATTCATGTTCAATTATAAATTCTGACCCAAAATTGCTTTTGCGTTTCTTAGGAGAGCTGCGCTAATTGAACGAATCTTCACTTTGCTAACTACTAGCTAGAAGATGGAGTAGTAGTAGAGTATAGAGTAGATTTTTTATAGGTGTTTTAAAGTATCCGACTACGTTAAAAACACTGGTTTTCGACCACATTGTCGAATTCTTCTTTTATTATTATTTCTTATAGTTCAGGCTTTCCTCTTTCCAAAATAGTATTTTCTAGGAAAAGGAAGGTCTGATCAATCATCCAGGATAATTTTAAACAATTTTTTAGCTAAAATATATCGTTAATTTCAATTTTCTTAAACTTTAATTTTTATAAAAATTATCCACCGTTAACATAATATCTCAAAATCTAATAGAGGTATCTACATAAAAATTTCAGCGTGTGTTTTAAATACTGTGGGCAATGAAATGGACCAAAAGTTTTATTGTTGGTGAAACACTTTTTCATTTATCGGTGTTTTTAGAAAAATTAAGTTGTAAATTTATAAAAAAATTTATATATACGTACATTTTTACCCATAATTTCTTTGCATCTCAAAATGTTCCTTAGATTTTGGTTCATTTCATTCATCATTATATTCTATAACTTGTGTACAAAGAAAAATAGGATTGCTGCATTACAATTTTGTGTAGAGTGTTAACCATTTAGGTTAAATTTTATTAAAATTTACTACAAATTTTCCTATTTCTCAAAATATATTATATTTCCAAATAATTTTTTTTGTATATATAGTGTTTATAATTGACAATACATCTAAAAACCATAAATAGTTTTTAAAAAATCAAATTTTTCAAAAATATTGCTTCGAACGTAGTCGGCTACCTTAAAGAGACAATTTAATATACATATAATATGCATATATAATATTTCAATCCATGAATTTTTTCTTCTTTATACAATTTAACAATGAAACTGTTAAAACAACTAATACAAAATCTCCAATCATTTCTCGGAATTTTACAGTATACAGTTTTTTTTTTTTTTTTTTGGTAATTAAAGGTCATTTTAAAAATACATTTTGAAGTTAGACACCATTTTTCGGAAATAAATCTTTCCGAAAACACTGAAGTTGTGAAATCCTCTCTCTCTTTCTAAATCCTAAAAATAGTAATGAAATTTTCACTTAGACATTATACTGATTTCAATAAATATCAGTTTTGGAATATATAAATATATCAACCCCAGATAATTAACAGTTTTAAATTCTGCATTTAAATTACTTCAGTGAATGGAATATTAACCGATTTAAAATATCAGATTAAATTATTATTTAATCAATGTCATATACTAACAAATATTCAAAAATTCGATCTTAAAAATTCATTGATAACAAAGTAATAAAAATAGAAAACAGTTTAATTATAAAATAAATATTTGAAATTTTTTGTCATTCAGTAATTAAAGACTTTATTTTTGAAGCATAGTATGTTTTCGTTCTCAAAATATAATTTATTCGTATTCATTTCGTTATTCTAAGTAATTTTTTAAACATTTTATTACCAAACTAGTACCGAATATTTGTTTGCTATAACTAATATATTCGAAGAAAATATAAAATTCTTCTAAAAAAGAAATTTTATTCTTTTGCTTGTCGACTTTGGTGACCATGGTTCCTGGAATATCTGTTATGTTTAAATTCAATCACGTCTCCTTCTCATATGTCCATAATTTCCTTCATATGAATGTGATTCTCTCAGCATAATATTTTTGAGCATTATAAAATAGGCAGATATTCAAACTGCGTTACTTTAATGACATTATTTTTAAAGCATTTTCCTTACTGTATATTAAATATTATTTTGCTGCATTTTCAGCATTAATATCTTTGTTTCTAACAGGAGTTGAAAATTTAGATAATTTGGAATCCGAGAAATATCTTGATTTTCTGTTGATGCTACAATTTTTGAATATATATATATATATATATATATATATATATATATATATATATATATATATATATATATATACAGTGAAAGTCAAAAGAAAGTAAACACCAACTTTTCATGTATAAAATGCTTTATTTCAAATGCATTATTGACTTATAATGTAAAACAAATACTTAAAATTAAATGTTCATTTAATTAGAATTTAACAGCTTATAAATGTTAAGCTAAAACAAAATACAAAAAGAAATAGCTCAATTTAAACAAATGTCTAGCCAACTTTCTGAGTCAAAAAAAAGTAAACAGATAACTCTGATAGCAAAATAGAATGAAAAAATTAGCAATTAATACTTTGTTTGCTTTCCTTTAGATTTTATTACAGCTTTTAACCTTCTAGGCATAGATGCTACCAATTTTTTCGTCAGTTCGATCGGGATTTTCTGCCATTCTTCCAAGATAGTTTTTTTCAATTCTTCTTTATTTGAAACCGTTCTTTGGCGTACTTTTTTATCTAAATATGCCCATAAATGTTCAATGGGGTTGAGGTCTGGAGACTGCGGAGGATGGTCTAAAGTCGTGGGTGTCCGATATAGTAACCATTCTTTTACAATTTTAGATGTGTGTTTTGGATCGTTGTCATGCTGGAAGATCCAAGTTCGTGACAGTCCTAATTTCTCAACACTGGGGCCAACATTTTCTTTTAAAATATTTAAGTAGCCTATTTTATCCATCGTAGATTCGATAAATACCAAATTTCCGACCCCTGCTGCCGCCATACATCCTCAGACCATAATAGAGCCACCCCCATGTTTAATTGTTTTAACTGTACATTTATCATCAAATTCTTCGTTCTTCGATCGCCATATTTTCGACTGCTTTTTAGGGGCCAAAATTTCAAATTTTTTTTTCATCACTAAATAAAATATTATTCCAAAAATTTAAATCATTTTTTTCGTACTTCCTAGCAAAATTCAGGCGCTTATTTTGATTTGTTTTCGATATGAATGGCTTTTTACGCGGTATCCTACCATGTAACCCATGATCATTAAGAGTTCTTCTTATAGTACTTCCGCTTACTGATTTTCCTGATGTCTGAGATACATTTTGCGCTATCTTTACAGCACTTTCAGCTGGATTTTGTTTTATCTCTCGTACTACAGTTCTAACTTCTGCATCAGTAAGTCTTCTTGGTATTCCTGTTCTTATAAAAGCCTTAATCTGCTTATACTTCGTATATTTGTCAATGATTTTTTTGACCGTGCAATGATTCCTTTGGACAATTTGTCCTATTTCACGTAATGATTTTCCGTTTTTCTTCAAATTTATTATTATTTTTCTCCTTTCTAGTGATGTTTGTTTCCCCATATCCAGTTTTCTAAAAATGTTCCAGAAAATTTCAGAAATTAACAGAAGAGCGAAATGTACATCAAGAATTCACTTTTGTTTAAGATTCTGTGAAAAAAAAGTGGTGGCACTTACAAAATTGATAACGTTATAGTGAAAGACTTGTCAGTGTTTACTTTTTTTTGACGCTCAAAAATGGGTGTATTTTTTGATTAAGCGGCTTATTTCTTCTTGTAATTACAATTTGTTTAATATTTATAACGATTTAAATATTTTAATATTAATTATTTAACTATGCAATATTAATTTATGTTACAAGTCAATAATATATTTGCTATATATTGTTTCACACATGAAAAATTAGTGTTTACTTTTTTTTGACTCGCACTGTATATATATATGTTAATTTTTGAATAATAATATCTAATATATTTGATAAATAAATTTAACTGCCGTAAAATTATGTGTAATACAATGTGAGAAAATATTTTATCTTTGTATTATATAAAATATTTTTATTCAATATCTTTATCGTTACATAAGAAAAGCTTATGTAAAAATAAAAATATTGCTGAGATTGCTGCTGCCTCTTGCTCATTTTTCATTGTTGAATATCTTAATATATATGTATTTTTGTATTCTTTTATTTTTAATTAATTTTCTCAGTGATATCTCGCCTAGGAAAAATGGATTTCACAAAAGTTATGTTACTTTTTGAATAATAATATCTAATACATATTAATAAGAGGACAGTAGGCTGCAATAGACACTTTTGGGAATAATTTAGTCAGGGTTATAAAATTTTGTATGCATATGTATTATAATATAAATACGTCAAATTTCTGAAAAAAAACATTTTGAAACAAAATATATTATTTTTAAAAAATTTAAAAGATATATAATTTTTAAAAATTTCAAAACATTCCATTTGTCTTAATTTTTAATTTTTTCTATTTTTTTTCTTATTATCCAATGTAAATTTATTTAAAACAAAATTACATATGATTTTGTTATTCTAATTAAATGCTAATTTTTTATAAATATTTTTATGCACACTTACGGAATTTTCGTAGGAATGCTATGTTTTTCTGAACTAATATTGACTTTTAATGAGCTAAAAATACTCGGAACGTAAAATGCATACCCCATTTTCTTTTAATGCTTGACAAAAGTCTTTATTGTCAATTTCATTTAATTAATTCAAAGACTAAGACACCTGGAAAATTTAAAAGATATTAAAATCTAATTACAATATAATTTTCAGAAAAGTCATTAATATTTACTTTTTCCTCTAACCCTTCAAACATTTATCTTATTTAATAATGCATTTTATAAACTATTTTAGTTGAATATAAACAAATATTTTAGGGAAGAAACGATAAAAGTAAAATTGTGCGGTTTCATCCATTTTTGCTTGTTTTAAAGTCCACTGTCCCCATAAATTTAGCTGCCGTACAAATTATCTACAATACAATGTGAGAATCCATAAACATTTTTATGTCTAAATACAAGCGTGGATGTCAGTAAATGAGAAAATAAAATTTATTGTCCATGAAGTGATGTCTGTTGCAATTATAAAATACGATACATTTTTGATAAGTTTGCTGCTTTAAAAGAATGCCAAATATTCATATTGCTTTTTATTTGATCCAATTTTCTCTCAGACAACTTGAATAGTAAACAACTCGCTTGTAAGGAGGATTTTAGAAAACAACCATAAAATCAAAATTATACATTTTTCAACATATTTCATAAAAATATGAATGAAACGATTTATGTATGTTATCTGAAAGTGCATATAAACATTATTCTTAACATTCATGAATATAAATTAAAATTAGTTTGATAAAAATATATAATTTGATAAGTTTGCTGCTTTAAAAGAATGCCAAATATTCATATTGCTTTTTATTTGATCCAATTTTCTCTCAGACAACTTGAATAGTAAACAACTCGCTTGTAAGGAGGATTTTAGAAAACAACCATAAAATCAAAATTATACATTTTTCAACATATTTCATAAAAATATGAATGAAACGATTTATGTATGTTATCTGAAAGTGCATATAAACATTATTCTTAACATTCATGAATATAAATTAAAATTAAGTAAAATGCTAATTTGCATTAAACTTTTTCCGCATCATAAATCAATATCCGAACACTTTTATTACCAATAATTAAATATATTTCTGAATTTTATTAACCATAAACTGGGGTCCGTGAACTATTTTCTCAGACAAAAACAACCTCATTCATGTTTTCGTTTTGAATTAAATTTAAATATTATATATCTTCCTCTGCCGGAATTTCAAATGATTTTATCCATATTGTTTCTGGAAATTGCATAGAAACATTTTACTAATTGTCGTAAATACAAAGTGAATGTTATTAAAATGTAAATGTGTCTCAGATATTCACTATTTTACATTTACTGAATTAATAATGTGTCGAATATTTCTAGAATGAAATAACCAGTTATAAAAAAATGTAAATATATTTAAAAATTAATTACAAATTTTTACTTTAACATTTTTTTTAAATTTCAAAACAACTATGAATGAATTTATATGTTAATAGATTAATATTTATAAATTAATAAATTACTAAATTTTCAAACTTCAAATAAATTGATATAAAAACATCAGTATTAAAATATTCGAACATCTGGAATTTTCAATTCATTTTCAAGCAAAATAAAGAATAAATGTATAGCGATTTTTTATCGAAGAAAGAATTTATATGTATGTTTCCACAGACTCTCAAAAAAGTAAAATAAAATATGACTTTTTAAAACTATGTTCTAAAAATATAATATTCATAAAGTTTAGAAAATATAATTGATCTTGTGTCATTTGAAAAATAAGTAATATGTCATAATGTGAGTGATAATATAATGATAATCAGTTTTCATCCAATTGAAATATTCTGTACTTCAATGATAAAATTTCCTCTCATAAAGTAAGTTCTAAAATTTTATACTCACTTGAAGTTGTTTTTTATTTTTATTCAATCTAACTTAGATGAAAATAGAGGATTAAAAATGCAGCTTAAAAAATTGGTTTAAAAATAATCGAGAATAAAAATAGGATAATCGCAAGTGACGGCAAGAAGCATTAATATTTCTCAGAATTTGTCCTGACGTTTTATGAACTAAGTTGGAAATTAGAATTCTGCTTTGTCGAGACTTTGTTTCAGATTATCCTCTTCAAATAACTCTTGTGAAAACTGTCTCCCGCTTTATTTGTTTCATTCTCAAAGAAGAAGATTTTAATGTTTTAGTACTATCACTTTGCTGGAAAAAATCTTAGAGTGGAAATATCTTAAGATTGAAAGCATGCAAGTTGGTTATAATGTGTGCATTTCAATTAAATTCTGAAATATGTTCCATTAAATTATGTAAAGTGAATTTTTAATGGAAAACACAAAATAACAGAAAAAATGCCACTAACAATTTACATAAAAATAACATTCTTATTTATTTGATTCGGATGCAATTTCAAAAGAGATTTTTTTTCGTTTTCTGATGGAAAAAAAATGAAGTAGCTGTGAATTTGACCAAGAATAATATTATTCTCTTGGAATTGGACATGGCATGGCGCAGAAGTAGAAGTTACATTGAATCCAATAGTGATAAAAGATCCTTTACAGAAGATATATAATAAAATATGATGGCCAGAATGTTAGAGTAAGTCATAAGAATTTAAATGTGCCCAATACCATAACTCTGAATATCTAAGAATATCGAGAAAACAAATTTAGGCTTATTTTACAGCTGTATTAAGTGATCGAAAGTTTCTGCATTTTCCCAAATATTTAGTTAAAAGAAGAACAAATTGCTTCTGGCTATGTAAATAGTATACTTAAACTCACATTTTAAAGTAAAGATTTGAACAGGGGAGCATTCAATGGGCAGACCAAAAATTGACGAAGGAAAAAAAAAATGCTTACACCATCTGAAGAAGGTGATTTAAAACTTCAATCCATGATTTTATTTTTAGTGACCTATACTTCCATGCACTTTCCAAAAAAATGTGTGTTTATTTAGAAATGCAATTAGATTTTTAAAAAGACCTTACATATTTTCATCTCATTTTTGCTTATTAAATGCATAGTTTTCTATTGTAAAATAATTATTATAAAATGCGTATCAAAGTAATAATGATGCATTATATTGAAATCCAAATTGAGCTTTTAAATATTCTGAAAAAAAATGAGCATTTTTAGCAAATAAATTTTAACTGCTCTTACATAAAATATATCGCTTCTTTTCTTTTATAGTTTCTGATCCAAATACACACGGCAACTAATATAAAGATTCCAGATAAATGTCTTTATAATTCAAAAATATACCGGCATCGTAATGAGCTGAATTAAAGTTGCTCTCTGAGAGAAGTCAAATAACGAGGAGTTCTCTATTAATTGTTATTCTATGAACTTGAATCTCTGAACAGTTTTAATGAATTCTACAAACAAATTAGAAAAATATAAATATATCTTCATATTTATGTATAATTTCATATATTTCTATGTTAATTAATGTGATATTAAGCACATATAATGAATTGAAATAATTAGGCATCATAAATAAAAATTATGCTGTTGTTTACTATTATCTGCATAATAACAAAAATATTTCATAAACATAGATTTCTAATTTTAATTTACTTCTTAAGAATATATTTAAAAATATCCAGCCACCAGTATACATAATATAAACTGCAGATAGGTCAGATACAAATCTGAGCATAACCCCCTTTTACTGCGATGATGGCTGCTACTCTACGAGGAAAGTTATCTTTTTATGGAACGTTCCTGCAGAAATTGAATCCCATTCTTTTAGGAGAAAGCTGGAAAATCCTGTCATCACTAATAAGTAGTTTTGCAGTTGAACTCGAATTCATTTAAACCCACTTTATTTATTTTTTTTATTATTTTTTTTTATGGAATTGAGTTTTAGAATCTTAACAAGCCAGTGAAAGGCTTCAACACTTCTGGAAAGAATAGAAATTCGACATTAATACGACGTCTTACTTCATTGATATGGATTTCAGGTTTTTATTTTATTTTATAAGAACGTTGCGAAATTCTTGTTCGTTACATCGTTCTGCTCATTGAATTACATCGCTCTCTCTTTTTCTATCAGCTCTCACAAAATTTATATTGAAATGAATAAACTAAGGAAAGTTAAATGGTGGATGCTTGGAGAAGCTTATCGGCATACCATATTTCAAAAATTAGAGATCGATCCAGAAATACTTCCTACATTGCGAGGGGCTGCAGTGGCCCTGGTGGTAAGGTCTAGGCTTCGGAACCGGAAGGTTTCAGTTTCAAAACCTATCGTATAAGCGGGTCTGGTGCATGCTAATTCCGGCGGGGCCAAATGCCCTCTCACTGGTTTGCAATGGAAGTTTGGATAGGGGGTTGCCAGCTCATGTGTCGTTTTCGTCATTTCGTCTGATCGCGGTTCGAAATTATAAGATTATCCCCAAAATAGAACTAATGTTTCTTTAAAACGGGGCGTTAATATAACTAAAAGAAAATAGTATACTGCTTTCAGTCTGGATGCTACTGTAAGTTGACTAAACATAGCTGCAGCAGTTTTTATGTATAATTAAATTCATGATAAAAAAAAACCATAAATGAGGTGTAAGTTATATAAGTTTAAAGAAAGATCCAATTGAGCTAAATAAAAATAGTAATATAACAGCTGACTGCAGGAATTGTGTACAAGCAGGATACAAGTCTTAATATCCGTTTTCACGTCATATGTACAAATTGTTCTTTCTGTCTCAATTTCCATCATTCCGCCTTTGACATTCTGGTCTTAAAATGTGACAATTTCTTATCAAAGAATACTGTACAAGGGTGTATTAGACAATTTATTATCAATGAATACAGTACAAGAGCGTATTAACCTCAGTGTTCGAAAAACACATTTATGGTATTATGTCTGTATGTTTGCAAGCAGAGTAATTCAATAACTATTTGAATAGTAGATTAAATTTTGGTAAATGGTTTCTTCTCAGAATTTGTAGATTTTTAATAAATGTTGAATGAAATCTATTCGGAGAAACTCTTTCTATCAGTCTGAACAGCCTGAATTACATTAACACGATAATTATAGATTGCAAATGGTTAAATGGATTTTATCTGGCGCACAGATAAATATCTAAAGTGTAGATACATATACAATTTGAAATTGTATCCGTCGAGGGATAGGCAATCTGGGGATCCTTAAAGGCGATAACTCAAAAATAAAATACCTTTATATATATGAGCCGTTTATTTTCAAAGTGGGGAAAGTCCATTATTTGAAAAAATGGAGATAATGGAAGTTATAGATAAAACTTGTTATGATATTTTTATACTTTAACAGTTTAAAGTAAAAAAAAAATAGATTCTAGTATTTTGGTGATTGAAGTTTTAGCTCTTAATAGTATTCAAAATTTGTTTATTTTGAAAGTGGGGCAAGTCCATCTTAGATTGAAATTACTTTTGACAGAATATATTGCTGAAAAATTTAGCTCCAGTTGATCTATGTTGAAGGAAATGTGGCCGTTTAACATCACGTCTGAAATCTAGGGTGTTTCTATTTATCTATTTTTGATATTGAAAATCGGTGGTTGTACAGTATTTTATAAATAATAAAAAGTATATCTTAATTTTGTGTGCCGATAATACTTTGTGTGTCGTGTTTACTTTCATCACCGATTATTCAGTCCAGTGACAACGAAATAAATATCATTGATCACAAATTTGTATTGTCAGGACATTCATTTCTACCGAATGATCGTGATTTTGGAGTGGTAGAACTGGCAATCCGGAAAACAAGTTCCTTGTATATTCCCCAGGATTACTATAAAGTAATACGAAATTGTCGAAAATAAAATAAATGCTTAATACATAAAAAGAAATGAGGGATATTCATTTTCAACCCAACATCTGGAGAAAGCGGTTTTAAAAAGAAATAAAAAAACTATTGAGAAACCGTGAATTGTTTAACTGTATGCTGGATCAGATTTACAAGGGATGCACCATACAAAAAGTTCTACAAAACTTCGATAGAATGGCATGATGAATTTAAAATTATCGATTTGCCACTACAAAGAAGAAGATCAAAAATTATCTTTTATGTATGAAAAAAGGAAGATCTATTACATCTGAAAAATGCATAAACATGATGGATTTATTTCCATATATAACTACGGTTCATCCTGAACATTTTAAAATGATAAACCCTGAATAAAACTTAATTTAATTATACCTACGTATAAAATGGAAATGCATAATTCCATTGAAATTCTTAATAAAACTGAATTGTTTTTTGTTGTGTTATATTTTCTACAAGAATATACTTTTTTTTTTCATTTTTCATTAAATGAATAAATATTTATAAATTTTTGAATAGTATTATGTTTTTATTATTAAACTAGCCGCCTTTGGCGACCAGCCGGTTCGCCAATTTTAATGTTCGTTTAAATTTCAATAATTAAATATTTTACGCAATTCCTACTTTAATAGATTCTTCATCAAAATATTTTAAAACTTCAAATTTTGATTGTCATATAATTCATTCATAATATTATAAAGGCCTTCAGTTATAACGTAATATGTATCTCTCTAATTTTCTGTTAGCACCCGTAGAATTTATGCTTTAAATTAAAGTGGAAAGAATTAATCTTCAATTAATATAATAATATTTTTTACTGAAACAAAGCATTTTTTTTTATAATTTGATTACTTAAAATAGAGTCACTAAGCGTTTAAACTTTATGGGCACTAAAGAATATCTTTTTTAATTTATGTAATATCTCAAGAATTTGTCAACAAAATTTTCTTAGATTCATCATGAAAAGATCGATTCATTAACAATGTTTAATTTTAAATGCATCAAACATTAAGAAAATAAAACGAATCGTTTAAAATAAACGGTTGAAAACAGGTTTTAAAAAAACTACTTAAAAACGATGTACTTAAAACTATAAGCATATACAAAAAATATATAACTAACATAAATACATTTTAATTACAAAAGCATATAACGAACCTAAAAATAATTTAAATCCAGTCCGCATCTGTTGATAATAATTGTCAACAGAATGCGGAATTCAGAACATAATGCGCATGCGTGAATTTTCAACGCCAGTTACGTAACGCAAATACGTGATTTTTTTCTACGCCAGTTGGGGTAACGCTATGCGGATTAGACATATTTAATTTCCTTTATTCTGTTTCATTTTAATTCAAAAGTACTTCAGAATGAATCTGAAAGATCGATTAACTAACAATGTTTAATTTTAAATGCATCAAACATTAAGAAAATAAGCAGAATCGTTTGAAATAATCCGCCGAAAAATATTAACCCTAGCCTCATGACTGTTGGGAGAAAAAAATTTGAAGCCTTACTCATTTGGCGGTGGGGGAAATGGAAGATTTTTTTGGCGGAAAAGTTGGTGGTGGGGAAAATGGAAGATTTTTTTGGCGGGAAAGTTAGTTTTTAATTAATAATTAAAATTCTAATTAAAAATTCGAAAAAAGGAACTCCAGGTGCACATTCCCAACCTCCAAGGTATGCATGTACCAAATTTGGTAGCTGTAGGTCAAACGGTCTGGCCTGTAGAGCGCCAACACACACACACACACATTAAGCTTTATTATAAGTATAGATAAAAGACTGGTGTAACTGAAATATTTCCCAATTAAATGAACGTTTACAATAATTCATTAATTTTGAAAGTGAACCAAATCTATTGAGTTATAATTAAACTCTTATTTTTTTAGTCAGCACTGTAAACACAATTGGATTATTAACTTACATTATTTGGAATACACGAAATAAAATATATATATATATATATATATATATATATATATATATATATATATATATATATATATATATATATATATATATATATATATATATATATTGATACTTACCAATGTTTTTAAATTTATTGAAATGCAAATCTTTAAATATCTTGCAATAACAAAAGATGGACTTGCCCCATTTTCAAAATAAACGACTCATATATAAATATATCAGCATCAGGTGTGCATCTCTGATCACACCGGCACCTAATTGCATACGCATCTATTTAGACCTGCAAGTAACTAGGTATATTTAAATCTGCATCTAATAAGGCCCGGGTCAAATCTGCATCAAATTAGATCCAGATCTAAATAGAACTGCATCTAATTAGGCCCACATTAGATCTTCATCTAAGTAAATCCGCATCAAAATAGAGCGGCATATAATTAGGACTGCATCTAGTCTGTATCTAATTAGAACGCCATCAGATCTACATCTAATTGGATCCATATCAAACTGCATCGGATCTGCATCTAATTAGGCCTGAATCAAGTCTGTATCTAAATAGACCTGCATCAAGTCTGCATTTAATTAGATCTATATATAAATAGGTATTTAACAGGTCTGCATCTAATTAGATCCAAATACCTGCATCTAATTAGATATGCATGTAACTACATATATGTAAATCTGAAGATAATATGAACTGCATGTAATTACATTTAAGCAGTTCCGCATCTAATTAGGCCTGTAGCAAGTCTGCATCTAATAAGATCCATATCTAAATAGATCTGTATCAGACGGATATTTAATTAGGCCGGCATCTAAATAGATATGCATCTAATTAGATCTGAATCAGGGATGTATCTTATAAGGACAGCATCAGACCTGTATCTAAATAGAACTGCATCTAATTATTTCCACATTAGATCTGCATCTAATTAGGCCGCCATCAGATCTACAGCTAATTAGATCCATATCGAAATCTGCGTCAGTTCTGCATCTAATTAGATCGGAATTAGATATGTATCTCATGAGTCCTGCATCTAATTAAGCGTGAAAGAGATCTGTATCTTATTAGGCCCGCATTAGAACTGCAGCTAATTAATCTGTATCTATTTAGAACTGCAAGTAACAATTTATATATTCAAATATGCCTCTAATAAGTCCCGCATCAGATCTGAATCTAATTAGATCCGCATCTAAATGGAACAGCCTCTGATTAGATCTATATCAGCTTTGCATCTGATTAGGCCAGAATAAGACCTACATCATATTAGATATGCATCTAATTAGATCCGCATCTAAGTAGAACTGTATCTAATTAGGCCTGCATGTAGACTGCATCATATTAGACAGCCATCAGATCTACATCTAATTATATCCATATCTAAATCTACATTTAATTAGATCGGAATGAGGTCTGCATTTTATTAGGCCCGCATCAGAACTGCATCCATTTAGAGCTGTAAGTAGCTAGATGTATTCAAATTTATATCTAGATTTATTCAGTTCTGCGTCTAATAAGCTCCGCGTCATATCTGCATCTAATTAGATCCGGATCTAAATATAACTGCATCTTATTAGGCTTGTATGAGGTCTGCACCAGGTGTTCATCTAATTAGGCCCTCATGAAACCGGCATCTAATTAGGCCAGGATCATATCTGCTTCTAATAAGACCCGCCTCTAAATACATCGGTATCTGATTAGATCAGAATCAGGTCTGCATCTAATTAGGACCGCATCAGACCTGCATCTAAATGAAACTGCATCCAATTAGGTCCGAACCTAATCAGATCTGAATCAGGTCTGCATTTAATTAGATCCGCATCTAAATAGAACTGCCTCTAATTAGATATGAATCAGATCTGCATCTGATTAGAACTTCCTGTAATTAGATCTAATTGGATCTGTATCTAATTAGGCCCGCATCAGATCTGCAGCTAAGTAGATACGCATCTAAATAGAACTAAATCTAATCAGGTCAGCGTCTAATTATACCTGCATTTAATTTAATTCTTTCTAAATTGTAAAATTTTACAGATTTCTGAAAAAATGAAGCCACAAACTGAATAATAGTAAAAATATCAACGTTAGATTGAATAGAATTCTTTCTCATCAATCTGTAATGTTATCATCGAATCTATCAACCAACAAATAATAATTTGACTCATTGATGTTATTGTAGTTAAAAAATAATTCCGCAGACGATTTAATTTGATATATAAATTTATCAATTAAAATATGCATTGTAACTCATTTTCATCGTAAGTGCTTATAAGCAGATACATTTTCAGATTATTATAGCTAGATTTCATTTACACGAGTGTTTACTGCAATTTATTGTATACTCCATTTTTCTATAGTAAGTGCCAATGTAATAAATGGAGGAAATAGGTTTTATTTTTAGTAAAAACACAGAAAATTTTGCAACAAATTATTAATTATATGTAATTTAAATTATTGAATATCTTTTTCAAGGTTAAAAAAAGAAAGAAAATGAGCATTTCTGATTATACAACAATAAATTAGTTTTAATTGTTAAATATGATGCAAGATTCACTATTATATTGCTTGTTTAAAAAAAACAGAGTTATCTCTTTTTATTGTAGCTGTTCATTAATTCAAATGGGAAACGAGCTTTTCATTCATAAAGGAACTGAAAATACAACAGTGGAACAAACAAATAAGTAGGAGTGAAATAAAATAAAATTTACTTAAGACTTGAAACCTAATTTGTTTCTTCAAGATAAAGGTATTGTTAGATATCAGCACACAGAATAGATACGTAATTTGAATGTAGCTTGAAATCTTTAACAAAAGCAACAATATCTTTGAAGAAATTGAAGAATTAGAAATTTATTTAGTAAAATGTTCTTGCTTCTTCGAACGAAAGCGCAAAGCATTCAAATCCCAGCGGAGAATTTACTAAAGCATATATTTTGTTTCTATTTTATTACTTTAAACATTGTCATATATTTATAAGAAATATTTTTCTGAAGAAGATAGAATTTTGTAATAAAGTATTTTTCTAAGCATCTTTCAAAAGAAAAATTAATTTCTTTCAAATACGTAACCAAGAGATAAAATTTCCAATATCCCCTGATGTTTTATTTGCATAATGTAAAATAATATTTTCGTAAGACTTTCACTATTTAATATAAAGAGATAAAAATTAAACATTTTTACAATTTTGTCCATTCTTTTCAGTTTTTATTCCAAATAGAGATTTAAATTTCATGAGAATACATCTCATCGTCAATGAAATAATAATTGCATTGAAATAATGTCAAAAAAAATGCAAAATGTTTTTATCTAGAATATTAATTTTCAAGATTAAAGTAAATTGGAAACTTGAAAGAAACATATTATGTTCTTTTTTATATATATAAACTCGCAAGCATTAAATTTCAAATTAAACTAAAAAATAGAATGGTTACAATGAAGTTAAGAAAAAAAAAGAAAACTATAGAAATCAGTATATGTATTGAATTCTAAAATTCTCAGCTTTGCAAATTCCTATTAAAAGCAAATTTTGTTAAATAGAAATACAATATGTTAAGGTAATTAAAAGTTAAAAACAACGAGGAAACACGCAAAGATTTTTATAATTATAAAATATTAAAATTTATTGTAATACGAAATTGAAAATAATTTTTAATTAATTCTCTTTTTTTGGAAGAAAAATCTTTAATTAACTTAACTAACTAACTTAAATTTATATAATTAGTATTCCATAATGTTTTGTTTTTAAAGCTGAATGTACTAATCCATCTCATTAAGAAATATTGCAATTATTTGCAAAAAATTATAAATAAAAACTAATTCGAAATAAATATCATACTTTTGGACGAATGCAATATTTTATTTTTTCTGAAATTATCAAAATCATTTCATTTTTTCTTTTTGATTAAATTTATTCTTTATAATCTTCATATATTTTCATATTAATTTTATTTTTCAGCATATGTATTCATTCTTATTAATGTACCTTTCTGAACATAAAGGAGATGGGTAAAATACAAAATACTAAGTATTAAAACGTTTTTCATAAAAAGTGAAAATACCAGTATGAGAGTCATTGTTGATATACACGTTTGAATATCTCTGTTGGACCTGGTGTGTTTATAAATCCCTTTTGACATATCAACCCCAAAATACCAGTTTTTTCATTAATGCTATTTTATGTTTTTTAATTGTCAACTAAGTTTAGATCTCTAAAACTTACTCTGCTAAGGAAGTAGGATAAAAACATGCGCTAAAAAGCACAATAGCAAGTAATATAAAAAAAAAGTTAAAGTCTTCTTACTTCAGCAAGAATTGAACTCGCATTCTTCAACTTCACTTGAAAAATACTGAAATCCTTGCATTTTACCGATTGAACAACTACCTGTTAATTTCAATTTTCATTACAAACTGCTAAAATTCTATTTAAAGTAATACAAATTCATTAAATTTAATAATTAATGAATTAATATTTGAAAAACTATATTAACATCAAGTATAATCTACTACAAGTTTAAAAAAAAATGTATTTGAACTTGAATGGATGAATAAAAAGTATTTTATCAACGATTGAAAATTTGAACAAGATATATAAATATATATAGGGAGAGTGTGAACTAATAGTAGGAATTGAAAAAAACAAACACTCCGTTAATAGATAGATTTAAACATGAAGAGAAGTAAAAGTTCAGAATTCAAAACATCTGTGAAAAAGTCACCATCATTAAGTAAATGAAATAAGCTTTTGCCGTAATTATTTTCAGTGAATGTTAAGATGTTTAAAAAAAGTTTCTAAAAAGTAATAACTTTGCACCTACGTATTTGGGATTAGAATTATTATTATTATTTTTTTTTATTTTTCAGGATGCTATTATAAAAAATAGATATAGATCCTTCCTAATACAACCTAACCGAAAGGATTTAAAACCTTGAGCCTATCAACGAGTTAGAATATAACGGTCAGAATAACATAAAGAAAATATCTTTCACTTACATTCATAAATTTAAAAAAAATTAATTGGGGTATAAAATCTCTTAAGATTACTTATTAATCAAAACTTTAATATCGAATGAAATCAGTCCAAATTTTTGCAGTAGTCACTAAAATAATCAATACAATAAAACAAGCAAACAATATTCGCATAAAATGAAATAAAGCCATTTCAAAATTTCAAGATTTTATAATAATTGCAAAAATAGATAAAAAAAAAACAATACATATATAAATCCTTAAATATTCCACAAAGCAAAAGAACAAAATTATACGCTCCAAATACATCACATTGTGCATGTCAAAAGGCTAAAATAATATGAAATTGCTTGAAATTACAACAGGAAGTAATTTATAATGTGTAGAGAAAATGATTTTTCATGGATCTGATACTTCGTAATCATCGTCAAAAGACAAAAAAAAATTTCCCTGAGTAACATTATTACAATACAGTATATTTCGAAATCTGTATCAATCACAAAGGTTTGATTTTTATCTACATGACTATATAGTAATCGAACCTGAAGATTTCGAAAAACAAAATATTAACTATTCGCTATATTTTAGGTGAGCATAAAAGAGTTAAAAAAAGAAAAACTTAAATTGATAAAGTCATAAAAAATCTTGAAAAGAAAAAAAAATCAAAGAGCACGAAATGAAGCAATTCAAAAGAGAAATGGTAGTTAATACTGGTATAAATGAAGCTCAATTTTCCAATTTTTTTTTCAAAATGACTCCGGCAAAACTGCAGAACAATTTTTGACTAAAAGAAAAGCAAAATACTTATACTTGAGGATTTTGTCCTTTCACTTCTAGAATATTTCTATTCAAAATTAGATGTAGCAGAAAATCAACTTGTGAAAATTGTGCAGAAGAAACCTTAAGAAACGAAGAAGATGAAAAATTATAAAGCTTGAATGCTATAAGTGATTTTTGAACTTTATTATCATTTTTTTATTTTTTGTTCATATTATATTTTTTAGTTTCATTAATTATCTTCATTTTTAAGTATTTCATTCTTTTGTTTTGATCACTTACTTGATATTGATTTTGTATCATCTTTGTCTAAAAATAAAAAGGTGGGAGGACGTCATGAGAGTTGCTATCACCGAGCCAAAATTAAGTTCTCTGTTACTTGAGAAATAAAGTTTCTTTTATGATAATGGCAGTATCTTTGTAAATAAAATAGAAAATATTAATTTTTAGAATGAAAAAAAAGGGCGTCAGATTAACTTGTCTTTTATATTTGTCTTACGAAGCCACATCATAAAAGTATCTTAAGTTGAGAAACGAGTGAATGAAACGAAATTCAGATATAATTCCAGCAAAATTGGTAAGAATCTGAGAAGAGGCAACTTTTATGTTGAATTATCTTTACATCGCTAATCTTTTAAGTTATTTTTTCTTTTATAGAAGCCATTATGATGCTAGATGTACTGTATTAAAGACCTGAACGTTGATGAACTAATTTTTCTTTCGAGAAACATTACATGAGAAAAATTTTTTGGAATAAAAATATCTTAAAAATCAAATATTGCTAAATTCCCAAAAGAAAATGTTGGTCATGTACGAATACGAATTAATTTAAGGTAACCGGAATGAAGTACACCGTGATAAAAATCCATTCTTTAATTTTAGTCCAAAGGAATAATAATTAAGTAGGGAAGTATTTTCACGATTCCATATATATATATATATATATATATATATATATATATATATATATATATATAATGATATTTTAATTCTAATTTCAAATTAATTAATTTCCAAGATTTTATCTTAATTTAGCCCATCGTAACTTCATTCTAAAATATTCTCTTATTTCGTGATCAAATTCCAATTTAGGTTTAATTAATCCCTTTGTAAAAATAATGCGCCTTCAGTAATACGTCTCAAATGAAAGTGATTCCTTCGGTGCCCTTGAAAAGGTGTCAAAGGTCAACAAGTGTACTGAATTAGCGCGTGGCCAGAAATCCAATGTTATATAAGACTAGTGATAATTTGTTTCGCGCTTTTTTCTTACTTCTGCTTTTGTGCCGCGCTGCGTCTGCTTGTAAATAAATTGTTTTCTCGAGATGGATATTAAAGACAAAATAAAACGAAATTAAAAAAATACAAAATCTCTTCACTGCTTGTTAAACCTGCATTCTGCTTCAGCAAAATAATGTTACATATAATTTAGGCGGCAGGATTCGAAAACTCTGTTACACACACACACGCACGCACGCACACACGCACGCACACACGCACACACACACACACACACACACACACACACACACACACACACACACACACACACACACACACACACACACACATATATATATATATATAAATTTATGCATCCCACTTGTAAAATGCAATTTAAATTTAATTGTGTATGTATCTAGAGATTTTGAGTGGTTTTAAGCATTAGATTTAAATAACGAGACAACTTTCTGATCAAATAAAAATATTCATTAAACGTAAAAAGGTGAATTTATGGGGATATATTATATTCTCAAATAAAAGTATAGGAGATGTGATCGGTTTACATTATACAGTTAATAATAGATTGAACCAATTGTTCCTCAAGAGGACACGTTTGACGTTTTGAAAAAGTTGTAGTCATCTTTTTTTACTCTCTGCATGTAATGGTATTTCATTCTCTTACAATAATAGAAAAGAAAAGAAGGGTGGTAAAGAATAAATTATTACGATTACTATTAAAGCGAGTGGGAAGGGAATACTAGTTGCATTTATGAAATGTTAATAAAGAATCTTTGCCGTTTGCCAAGTACGTCATTGTTTTATCATAATTTGTGCTTAGGTGCACGAAAGGGCTTGGAGATGGAACCGCTGGCACAACATCACATCCCTTAGCTCAGCTTTACAAAATCTCATAATAATGAGATTTACCATAGCCAATGGAGTGCTGCCATAAACTCTATATGCATGAAAATCGAGTAAATCAAAACGATAGCTTTATAAAATATTAAATTGAACATTATCGGTAAGTGATTACACTCCATAAATATATTTTAGAAATATGTGTCATAAGACATCATACATTGAAAAATATTGATAAATTCTTGCGAAGCCCGAACTCACACTGAATTCATTTATTCGCATTTTAAAAGTTTATATCGAGATAGGAAAGAAATTTCTGTCTTCATATTCTTATTCATTCCCTCAAACCCGTGTCGCATTTATACATTTTATATAGCAAACAGTAAATATTTGCTTTGCAAAATTGCTGGAAAGGAAGAGGTCTCCCAAAGTACACATCTCTTTCAAACCTGAACTGGAAATATTTGTTTTCCCCTCCCTTTTTCTTATTAATTTTTCATGAAAGCATTTTCGTATAAAATGGATTCGCTTCTTATTTCTCTCTATTCGTTATTTCTTGCGGAAAGATGTATATTCTAAAAAAAATTCAATTTCGTTGCATTTTAATAGATATTTAAATATGTAAAATGATTACTATATCATATTTATTGACAATTATTAAATGTTTGGGAAATTAGCTATATTATTCAGTCACAATGAAGGATAGAAATATTTTATGTAAAACATAATTAACTTTTAAAATAAATGGAAACTTTCTTCACAAGACTTTTTAGTATTTTTAATGTCATTTTCTATGATTCAAGATATAATTTATTTTGTAGGATTTTATTGTATTCTATTATATATGATACTACGATATTTTGACCTTTTTTCTTCTATAAATCGTGGGAAAAATTCCTAATATAAGACAGTTTAATATATTTTATCTGTCTCATATGAATATGAGTAAATTATGTAGTACATGGAAACTACAAAAATCATTCGTACATATCTTTTATCTTTAAAATGAATCAGAAATCACAAAACACAGCTGTACATTAAAAGAAAACATTATTTTGAATGAAGAATATTCAAGTTTTACATTCAGCATAATCACAGAGATTCAAGGATAAGCCGGCATTGGAAAACTGTTACATCCTAGTTTAATTAATTTATCATTCGCCTTCGGTGATGAGCTCGTTCGTTGGAAATATTGATTGCTTTCAATCTCAACTAAATCACTTATATACAAATTCTTGTACACGATTTCGTCAAATTGTCATAAAATGAGGCTGTTTTTTTTTAATAATCTTTTAAATGTTCTATTCATTTTTATGAGAAACTTTCTAAAGGTGACTACTCCTATGACATCATAATACTATTAAAAACAAAAATGTGCTAATCTTCCGAATTCGAAGTATTGTAATTTCACTTATTATATTTGTCTTGTAAACTCTAGAGATATAAACAGGATCCTTCTTTTTGTCAGATTACAATAATTACATTTGATGAATCAATGAAAGCGGTTTGAATTTTATAAAGAAATCAGCCAAAAAAAAATCTCAAAAATTTGGAAAGTGCAGGGAAAATTCGCATGACTATTAAATATATGTAATCAAAAAGATTGTCTTTCTAATTTTCAAATAGTATGGGTTTTTTTACAAAAATGCTTTGGAGTTGTCGTGGAAGAGCTGTAGCATTTCTCTTTAATTATTGTGTACCTAAAATTTCAAAAAAATCGCTTTCTTGTGCATGTCCCCATCCTCAAAAGTATACATGTGATTCATTTGATTAATATAAATAAAATATATTGAGTGTCAAGAAGACATGAAACATTTGATATTCAAACTGGTCTGACCTGCAGAGCTACAACATATATATATATATATATATATATATATATATATACACACACACACAAGGACGCATGCATGCATGTATTTAAATTTTTTTAATTATAATTCATCGTAATAAATATTACTGAATCACGAAATTAATTTCGTTTTAAAAATCATTAATTGTGTCACTATTACTAAAGAAAAAAGTGTTCTAACATTAATTTATTAACAGATGATGACATTAATATTATGTTGTGATCGAAAATGCATTCGTTTTCTAAATGTCTAGTCTCCGCATGCAGGACATAATCAAGAGAATGACTGAAGCCAAGTTAAAGTATTGAATGAACTTTAAAAATTAAAAATGGTTCTGAAAAGTCTTAAAGAGGATTATTTAAAAAAATATTTTACTAATATGAAATGCTTCATGTTTTACTATATAATCTGACTGAAGCAATTTAAAGTAACTCGCTTTTGCCGGGAGATTCAACTTTTCTTCTATAATCTATAGAACATTTTTTGTAGAATATTTAAATAATATTTTATTTTATGGCTCTTTTTTATTTTCCATCCAGAAAATATGTTAATGTGTGAATAATTTTCATGTATGAAAATAATTAATATTATCATTAATTTTTTAAAGTCCATTTAGTACCTTAATTTGGCTTCAATTGCTATGTTGAACGTTTCCTGCTGGAAAAATATGACATTTAGAACACAAATGTATAATCAATTATAACTTATTATTCTCTTATTTTCATTAAATCATTATCTGTTAACTGATTAATTTAAGAACACTTTCCCCGTAACAATAGTACCACAGTTAAGGAATTTTAAAACAAAATTGATTTTACAATTCTGTAATATTTATAAACGATAAATAATAATTGAGCGAAAAAATCAGTAGAAAACAAAATAAAAAATAATTTATAATTTTCATCACAATTATAAAATTTTGTTTTTAAAAACCGCTTGCATTGTATTTATTCTATTTTGTGGATTTGAAATTTGAAAATTTTGAAGTCAAAATCAAGTCAAGTGTTTAATGGTTCAATATCGTATTGATAATTTAATAAATGCAGAATTAAGCAGCTTATATAATAAATTGTATCCGTATCAAATAAATTGATATTATTAGAATGAGTTAATAATAACAAATTATTTGAATAAAAGTAACTTCCTTATTGTATTGACTTACCCAAATGGAAGTCATATTACTGGACCGAAATTCCGCGACGTCACTGAGTTATCTAAGCTTTACGGCCTATTGAATCGGACATAATATGTAAATGTACAAATTGGAGAATAAGTGGGTCGCTTAATACAAATTGGTATTGTCTGCTTTGATGAAGCCTTGGCAAACGTCAACTAACCAAGTAAGCGATGATTTAAATTAGGGCTTTCAAGTACTGCTCGGATAGATATATTGACTACATGATACATAATGGTGTTAATTATAATGTTATAAGACTTGCAGGCTTCAATTATTTTTCACAATTAAACACCTGAATTCTCTAAGAAGAAGGTATGTCTGTTCTGCTAAAAGGTGTGCTTGCTTATTAGATAATTTGAACGATGGCAATTCATTTCCCAGAATGCCTGTTTCTCAAATAAGTTCTCATTTTAAAGAAATTTTAATAAGATTGTCTGAAAGTGATTAGAAAATACTCACAACAGCTTTGAAATGAGGATACGTGGCTCTGACATCTATTTCTTGATATTTTAAAATAATAATTTGATAAATATCAAGCTGAACAATTGTTTACTTAATTTTTGAATTGAATTCATAACACTTTTCTAAAAATGTAAGTAAATATGTTTTTTTTTAAAACTGCGCAATAAAAATAGAATTTTTAATATTAATTTTAGTAGAAATGAGTAATCAAAAGACTGAAACTTTATGATTACTGAAACTCACAAATCACCAATTACATAAAAAGGAAGAGTCACATTTCTTTAAGTATAAATATAATTACTAATATGAAGTTAAATAACAGTGCTTTAACAATGGCCTTTTTTCTCTATAAATTGTTAAAAATATTTATAACAATTGCACTACATCTTTAATCAAAGCTTCATTTAAAATTTAAAAATTATGTTCAACAAAAATCGCATTTTAACATTGAAACAGTTACCTATTAGTATTTTGTCTGATTCTTGTTCAATAAAATTAATAAAGACTGACTTTTCAATAATCATATATTTTTAAATTTAGTGGTCTTATACTTTATGTAAACTTCTCATTAACCTTATTAAATATTACTAATTATGAAAAATAGAAATAGAATAAGTTTAGTATAAACATGTTCTTGCATTAAGCTATATATATATATATATATATACTTATGTTAAATACTTTCAAATGGACATATTTTAATTTTTATAAAAACTATTTACAGTATAAATAGAAAAATATCTAATTAAAATATTTCTTTAATGATGAAAAATAAAATCACAAATAGTTCCATATCTTACTTAAAAAAATGAACGATTTAAAGTGCGCTGTTTTTTTTTAAAGTAAGAAAGCATTTATGTAAAAAGAAAAAAAAACTATTTTCAAGAATTTATTTTTCGGAAATATTTTTTCCCCTCATTATTGAAAATTCTATTGATATTTGCAGTTATCTTTTGTCATGACATTATATTATAAGACATAGAAGAGTTTAAAATACGAAATCAAAGTAATATTCATAATCCGTCTTAATAACACATTCAGTTCATGTGATAAAGCTAAAAAAAAAAAAAACATGAATAAGGCTAAAAGATATACGAAATGGAAGATGATTCGTTCAATTTTCATTCCACATACTTTCAAGAAATGATATTGAATAAATTTTCTTTTATGTTGATATTCCGTCCTCTGAATCCTATTGAATCTTAAAATAGGATTAAGAAGTGATTACAGTTAATAAATTTCCTATTTCTTTTAACTGCCTTTCTGCTTATTTAACTGCAACTAATATGTGATTTTCCTTACTTCTAGAAACAACTAGAAATAAAGACAAAAAGAAAACTGCTAGAAATAAATCAAAGAAGAGATTGGATTTTTAACGAGTTTCGAATTCCATAATTGGAAGTGGAAGTTCAAGTATTCAATTTCAGTTCAAATAATTAGATTCTTCTGAAGATTATTCAAGACAGACTTTTCATTTACTATTCCATTAAAATCCCAAAGAGTATTAAGCATTTAGCATAGGAATTTCCGTTCTCATATCGTAGCATTTAAGTAGCCTCAATTGAAATATCTTATCGTCCTAAAAGATTTCAAACTCTAAATGGATTTTGTTTCTAAGGTATCTAATACATTAGAATTTTAAGAGGTTGCACTTAAATTGAATTTTTCAGATTAGCAGGTTCGTGAAAGTTTTTGATTGATATATTATTAAAAAAAATTATATTCAGCGAATGACGTTAGGTGAAAATAAAATTCACGAAAAGTTATTATTGTGCAATTTGATACATTTCTACTAAAGATTCTAAAGATGGGTCACAGCTAATTTATTTTGGGAAAGCTACAGTTATAATACAATTTAGTTACATATCTAAGAATAAGAAATACCTCAAATATGAATGGAATATGAAAAGAAAAAATAAGAATAGTTTTTGAAAACATATTTATCAGTGTGTGAAACACCATAAAGTTTTTATTTTACATCTTCATTACAATCTAGTTTTTAACTTTTAATTTCTGATACAGTTCGATATCATGGATAATATTATGGATAATTTAAAGATTTTTTTAAATCTGTTAAAATTATTGGATTGACTGGTAAATATGTTCTAAAAATTAGAAAATTGTATTTTTTCGAAGGAAAAATAAACAAATTTCAATGATCTAGCAAATAAGAAAGTGATTGAAAATCCCATAAAATATTTCAAACATGACAAAAGCATAATAATTTACTTTAAATAAAATTAACCATAAACATACTGAAGCTAAAAAGCGTTATAGCGAGAGCTTTTGATAGAGAGATGCATACTTTTAAGAATATGTAATATTGTAACACTCCCAACTAAAGCCAGTGTGCCAACCAAGCGCCAATCTCCTCGCCAATCAAAATCACAGCAGGAGGGCGGGCTAGCCGCAAGACTGTAAACATGTGAAACCTGCCTACCACGAGATTTACTCATGTTAAGCTTGTAATGTAAATATTGGCTAAATGTGTATAATTATAAACGTAGTGTTTTGTATAAGTGGTTGTGTATTAAATTCTTTTTTAATTGTTAGAGCCCGTTTTTATTGCATTGATTTTGCAATTTTGTTTACCTGCGCACTTATTCTCCTAAAAAAAGAAAATACATTTAAATATCATCTTAAACAATGCTGAATGGACACCAGATTAGTGAACCTAATAAAGTTTATTTTTGTTTAAAAAGAAGGTTCTGGAAAATACAAAAATAATGACGATATCTCTAATGGAAGAGAAATCCATAGGTAAATAAATAATTGAGCCATTTCAATTATTAAGTTAAAATAATTTTGATTTTGTATTTAAACCTGATAGAAGAATACAGAAAAGAAGGTTCAAAATCTCATTTATCAGTCAGTAATAAAACTAATTGGTGATGTTTTTCTTATCAAATTCCAATTTACAAAAAAATCATATCGATATTTTTAAATATTATATAAATAATTCTTACTTATTTATTAGTAAAACTGTACAAGAAATTTTAAATAAAAATTAAATATCAATTTTCTTTCACAATAAGATCGTTCAAACTGTGTTTTAAATCCGCATTTCCGATTTATAATTTATAAGCACTTTAGCTTTTCGGGGGTGAATCCAATCACAGAAATGACGCCTGCTTTTACACAAACTTTTCTATCTAAAATATTTCTGAAATCTAGATATTTATTTATTTTTTCAAAAACAACTTGTGCAATGAAAACACGATTTAAACCACCACATTTCCATTCGAAAAGGAAAGAAAGATTTAAAAGTTTCCCGAGGTTTGTATGTAAATTAGCTCTATGTAGGATGTATCTTGGAGAGACATCCGATAACAGGGTTTCTTTCCTTTTTACATTCACAAAATAATCTTTTAAGGAGTGGCTGATCACATTGCGTTTTTACTTATACAGAAAAAGATGTCAGTAAGACTCTTCGCAAAACACTTTGAAACTGCTTAAATTAAGTTAAAAAATAAATGATTTATGTGACGATCGTCTTATGAAATAATATGAACACAATTATTTTTACCTTTTTCTGACTATCTAGCACTTAAGCGAGTTTATATATTTTAGTATTAAAAGAAATGAACAAAAAGGGCCAATTTACTAATTTTCAACATTTTTCTTTTTACCAATTTTTGCTTTAAATGATTCATAAATATTTTGGGAACAATTCGCCCAGGCATTTTTATATTTCTGATAAAAATCTCAAAATCACTACTATAATGTATGTACATTATAGTAGTAGTTTTATGTACATTATAGTAGTAGTTTTATGTACATTATAGTAATATGTACATTATAGTACAGTACATTATATAGTATAGTACAGTACATTATATAGTATAGTACAGTACATTATATAGTATAGTACAGTACATTATAGTACAGTATAGTAGTATGTACATTATAGTAGTAGTAGTATAGTAGTACTAAAGAGAAAAACAGTTTTCCAAAGCTACAACCACTATACCGATTGCTTCCCGAAAATATAATACATAAATACTGATTCCGAATCAGAATGTATTTCTATTATCTTTAATTTAGGCTTATTAATAAATACATATTTTTCTAAAATAAAGGAATATACAAAATTTAGCATTATTGTAACAGAAATTCATCTCAGTAGTCTTATAAGAATATTTTATTTGATTTTAAAAAAATATGTTTTATTTTAAACGGAATGCAATACCAACTCTTGAATTTTTCGCATCTTTGTGATTAAATATCGCCATAAAATAAATAATCATAAAGTCAGTTTTAGATTACTGTTTCCCTTTTTTCACACAAATTAAAAAGCAGAATGGTATGTTATGACGAGTGATATGTGCGAAATGGGTTGGAAATTGCGGTCGATGGTCAATCAAACACATGAACGAGGGAAATGGGGATGAAGAAATTTGTTTCCTCAGTAATTTTCTTTTGATTAAATATAGAAATTTATTGCATACTTGATGAACATTCGCCATAATGAAAACCCTACGCAATGAAAAAAATATCTGCTAAAAACAGTAATGAACTATTTTTAACATTGCATGACGTATTTAGTTGTCTTTTAATGTTAATGTATTGCACGGCCAGTTCATAAACGGTAAATTAAAACTTAAATTTTAATGATATTAAATCATGGAAGATTATTTCAAATGTGCATTTTGAATGGTTCCATACAATCATATTTATCCACTTTCGTTTGATAGCAATTTTATCTGTGTGATGGAGGTCTGCTTTTTTTCATTTCAGATATGTGTAAACAAAGCATATGTAAGCAACATATATGTCTAATGTTATGAAGCAAATATAATCTAGACAACCGGTGGGAAAAACTAATATATAATTTTGACATTATTCACGCTCTAAAAATGTATTTAAAAAAAATATCATTTTTTTTTTAAATCAAGTTATTATATTAACGGCCGAAACAGAAATTGAATGGAAGAAAGCATTAACAGAGTGAATTACAGATTATTTCAAGAAAGATAGCTAACTTTGAAAATTAATAAGTCGGGAATGGCAATAAATAAAAGTATGAAACCAGTAATAGGGTTATTTAATAAAAAAAAATAATTTAATTTAATTTAAAAAAACTTTAGAATCTCATAAAGGAAACAAAATTTTAGTTGCAAATTTCACTAATAGATGACGCTGAAAGCAGCATTACTATTAATATGTTGTGTATTAGGGGTAATCCAAGCCTTGCTGCGGTCATGTCAGAAGCGATTCAAAATGTGTACTTTTCGCAAAGAGCTAATGCAATTATCAGTAACTGTAGGAAATCGAAATCGACACACAAACTTCACATATAACTTATTCTAATTTATTAAATGTTAAAAGATACAATTTTTTCACGTGTGTTCAAAGAATGTAGCACAGGGTGTGAGATCCGGTGAATGCAGACATCAATCTATTGCTTTTTTCTAAAGTGTCGAACAGTTGAAGGCAATGACTTTTATCATCGAAGTGTCATACAGAAAAAAAAAACCCTCTTGTATAGTGTGGACGAGCCCCATTTTGTATGAACCACAATGGGTTTGGTCGTTTCTTCAACGCCTGTTGAATGGCGATAAATTGTTCAATTTATCGATCCATCATTTCTCACACGGAAAAGGACCAAATAAGGCATTTGCAGGATAATGTATCCCAAGGAGTAAGTTTTGCGAAGTGGAGACCATTGTGGAATCTCGGTGTCCCGAAATCATAACTCCTTCTTTCAATGATACCATCCAGATGAATCCACCATTTTCCACCATTACCATCTTTCGGTGTAATATACATCTAAAATGCTGAGGTTTCTGCAACATTTCTTATGGTTAATTTAATGAATATACCAGTGTTTTCAAGCTTCTATTTATCCCCGTTTCCGAGTTATTTAATTCCAAAGTTAGGTACAATTCTTAAAACACGAATTATTTGCTACATTTTGTTTTACATTTTATATATGATAAATTTCATTATTCCAAATTATTAAAAAGATGAAAAATGATGATTGTAATTAAAAAATTTGAAGATTATGGAAATATAAATATGTAAAATATCCCTTAGTAAACTGCAGTCTCCATTAAATCCATCTTAAACACGGCATATTTTCATTAAATTTAGTGTTTATAGAGCACGAACCATAAGATACCCGGATACCTTTTTATCTTTTTTGGCGAACTGTACCTCCTGATAATACCGTTTTCCTGCAGAGATTTTGAACATTTTTTTCTTTTACAATTTACAAACAATATGCCAGCCTGAGAACATTATATTGCTAATAAAAAAACCATAAAAATCCTAGACGTCTCTTTTTTATTTTATCCCTACGGCATTTTCAAGGAATCTTAAGTCAATATTGAAAGAGCTGAAAAGCCCAAGAAGTCTTTATTTTCTTTCTTAGAACCATTTGTTCTATTACGACAGAGTTGAAAGAGTATTATATAATCTCTGAAATGAAAGAAAAAGTCTTTGGTAATGTAATGCAATTGTCGCAATGCTGCAATGCTAGAAATTTTCCTTCATTTTCTGGAATGCTTCAATCAAACAATGAAAAAGCTATATAAGCCCACTTATCTAACAACAAAAATTCTGTTTATATCTTTTGTGTTGGTTTTCTTATATGCAACTGGATATAAGAAAAGATAAGAATGCATTTTTCGCTTCCAGGAATTATTCTAAGGAAAGCAAAGTCTTTTCCTCCTGCAGTTTGCTTTAGCTCAGAGAATGATTCTTTCAAAAATTATAATCGAAAATCAAACAATAAATTTCTTTATGTAACTTCACGAAAATTAACTATTTGGTTTATTTGTTTATTTCCATTTCTTCAATTTTTTTATATTAAATAATAAAATGTTTCCTCACACACATAAAAAAAATCCTCAAGGAAGTTTTTTGCATAAATGCCAGTATCAGCATAGGAGATTCCGACGTTGATGCATTATCTTTAAAATATTTGCCACATATTTATGTTCTAAAATGTTCTAAAGAATTTCCTCATATAAGCACAATCATCTTGAAGGAAGTTTCTTCACGTAAATGACCACATCCTCAAAGGAATTGACAACTTATACCAATAAACTCAAAAGAATTTCCACACATATATGCAAACATTTTTATATATTTTTATCTTTATATAACTTTATATCTTTATTTATAAATATTTGCAAAAAAGAGAATTTTCTCTCTATATGAAAAATCATCTTGTAAGGAATTTTTCCACATAGATGCCAACATACTAAAGGGAAATCCCATCGTTCATCCGTTATTTATTCTTCGCTTGAAACATTAACAATAAAATTATTTGTCAATATGCAATACAAAGAACAACACCAAAAGATTACCATCCATGGGTCAGATACCTGTCGAATTATCTGCATTAAATGAGTCAAATTTTAACCAATAAATAAACGAAAATGTAGTTCCACATAGTAACTAATGAAAGAAAAAAATCTGCATATACAATATATGTGCAATTTATTAAGAAAATAATTAAGAATGACAATAATTATTGTATAAGTATGAAGAGACAAATTCACTTATTACTTTTATGTGATATCTCGAATAAAAAGAGAATAAGCATATGAAAGATTGTAAAATATTATAAAGAAACCAATTCTAAATTTTATGAGTAAGTCATTATTATTATAGATAATTTAGTACAGAAACTTCATTTTAAATATTTTTTACGTTTTATATGTTTTCTTGACGAAAAAGAAATTTTCAATTTTGTTTCAAACAATAATGGACTATTAAAGCTTTCTAGAAGAAAAATATATCATTTATAATATAGAATATACCATTTTTAAGGTTTGCCAGAAAATTAATTTTTTCTGATTTTATATAGATTATTTAATGTAAAACGACACCTCATTTTTCATTAAAATGTCTATTATGGTTGTGAAATTTATCACCCTTGTGCAATTCGTGATTTTATTCTAGAATTGCATAAGTGTTGTATTCTGTAATTATGATGTTTTCTAAAAGTGCTGCACAGCAATCACCGATTCGTTTTTCAACATATTTTATAACATTTATAAGGGAAATTTCACTGATTAAAAAGTATTGAGAGATCACACAGTATATTGTAACAATTTTAACAAGGATTGTTGACAAATAGGCATATGATTCTCCCACTGTGTAAAGACAAAGATCGAGAATCCAGAAGAATCTGGATGAACTTCATTCTTCCAACAGTTATTACACTGGTGAGAGCTTTTGAACTTATAAGTGAAATCTAGCCAAATGGCGTGGTTCTCAAGTTTTAAATACCAACGTTTGTTACATTTCAAATGAATATATTTAAACATAATTCACATTGATCTCCAGACGATGCATGAAAAGAGTGCGAACAGTTGTGCATTTTTTTAAGGAACATAGATATTCCAGAATTACTTAACTGAAAATTTTGTATACAGTTAGACTTGCACAAGAAGGATGCCCAACAATTTCTGCTATACTTTTTGATAGTTGTAGCACTCAGTTCTCTTCGAGTACTGATTCTTCCTTTGATATTCATGCCATGATAAGAGACATTTATGGGTTTTTCTTTTAGGCGATATCTGAATCTAAATATATAGTCTGATCAAACAGCATCTTTGGCAATATTTGGGACTACTTTGGGACTACTCTGACTTATTAGAGGCTCAAAGAAAATATGATTGATCAGAATGCTGCAATAACATAGGCGAGTTGTTGTTTTTGACGCAAGAGCCATTTTTGGCCAGACTGTGCCAAGCATCTTATCCCATGCTATAAAATGCTTATTAAAGAAACGATATTTATACGAGAAGAAAATGTTTCATTCTCTTTAACAAAGATTTATCATTACTAATTACACATTTAAAGAATTTCTTTGATAAATTGTGAGTAATTCAGTCATTAAGTTTTTGAAATCCAACATTCTGCTAAAGGGACTTTATATGCATATGTACAACAAACTCTGCTATAAAACATTGTCAACAATACCATCATTGATTGTTTATTTCTTCGAAAAGGTTCTTTTAATTTTATGTTATTAACTCACAACTTCAAAGGATATTTATTACTAATTCCCTTTGATGATCAGTTGGTCCACCATCGATAGTGGTTATATATAATTTCAGTAAAATCATTTGAATATAACTTCATATCAATAATTTCCACAAATTGCCTGCCTTATATTAAGGCTTTATATGTCATATTCATTGCATACATAGGTCTTTCCAATGAAGAACAGCCAAGTGACATCGCTGCTTATTAAAAAATTAAACGTATGGTTCATTCATCTTTTAAATTTTGCAGAATTATAATTTCGCTTTATTATACATCTTGCAAACGACATAGCAATTCATTTTCTTCAACTTTCTAAAATGGAAGAAAATTAGCAAATTACATATTTGATGAAACGATAAAAGTTGCTTGAATTTCAGAGCAACAATGTAATCTATTATTGAAAATTGGTCAAAAATATATTTTTAAATCTTTAAATTTGGGAAACATTTGAATGACTGTTAATTGGATAGCAATAAATATATATTTTTTTTAAATTTTTTATATATATAATATATATATATATATATATATATATATATATATATATATATATATATATATATATATGTATGTATGTGTGTGTGTGTGTGTGTGTGTGTGTGTGTGTGTGTGTGTGTGTGTGTGTGTGTGTGTGTGTGTGTGTGTGTGTGTGTGTGTGTGTGTGTGTGTGTGTGTGTGTGTGTGTGTGTGTGTGTGTGTGTGTGTGTGTGTGTGTGTGTGTGTGTGTGTGTGTGTGTGTGTGTGTGTGTGTGTGTGTGTGTGTGTGTGTGTGTGTGTGTGTGTGTGTGTGTGTGTGTGTGTGTGTGTGTGTGTGTGTGTGTGTGTGTGTGTGTGGGATTTGGGACAGTACTGATTGAGCCATAGATTATGGGCTTTTTAAACTTAAAACTTACCACAAAGAGGTGAATTAAGAAGATAGAAAGGATTTTCACCTCAGTGCTTTCACTCAGGTGAGGGAGAAAAAAGAAAATAAAAATCTATTCTCGAAAACTTTTTTTATTAAAAAATCAGGTTAATTTTATTATTATATATATTTATTTATTTTTATCTGAACGAAGTGGACAAAAAAAAAAATTGACTGCAAAATAAATTGTTGAGAAAATTTTTGCATCAAGAAAATGAAGAATTTTTATACTTTTAGATCACTTTGTGTCTAAAAAATCTTCAAGCGAATAAATGATTCTGAATTATTTTTAAATCCTTCATAAATAATATATTTATGAATGAAAAATACAACTGGTCAGATGGGAAAAAAAATATCAGGTTATTTACACAGATGTTGTACCTTTCCATCAAACAATGAAATTTGATTCTACTTTTTATAATGCGACAGAAAATAAATTATTTATGCCATAAGAAAATACTTGGTATATCTTGTTGTCGTCACTGCATTCGACAATCAAAGACATCCTGTATGTTTTAATAATCTTGATTTTCTTCTGATATCTGATGCAATGGTAGTAATAGAAATTGAATCCATTGAAGAATTAATAAAACTTATTTCAAAATACCATCTAGGTTTTGAAATTATTGAAATTATATTCTTCTTTTTCTTTTATATATTTGAAATTATATTTTTTTATATATTTGAAATTATATTTTTTTTATATATTTGAAATTATATTTGTTTTTATATATATTTGAAATTATATTTTTTTTATATATTTGAAATTATATTTGTTTTTATATATATTTGAAATTATATTTGTTTTTTTATATATATTTGAAATTATATTTGTTTTTATATATATTTGAAATTATATTTGTTTTTTTTATATATATTTGAAATTATATTTGTTTTTATATAGATTTGAAATTATATTTGTTTTTTTTATATATATTTGAAATTATATTCTTTCTTTTTCTATCTTGTTTGAATTTTATTTTCAGACATAATTAGTATTACTTTTAAAATACCGAATATCGAATAATAAGAGATTTTTGAAAGACTTATAAATTGAAAAATTATTTACCATTCACCTATTCAATGAAAACTTCTATATCAAGCCAAAAATAAGGATAATACGTCAGCTATTTTATTTCGATTGTATTACTGTAAAGTTAATTGATTTTTATTAATGTGCACAATGCACGAGAGACGAACGAAAGAGCAATCGTATTATTAGATTATAAAATTCTTATTAGAAAGGAACAGTTAGAAGAAATTCGCTTAATATAAATAGAAAATATTATCATGAAACAGTTATTTATCCCTTCAATTCGCATAAGTAAATGTCGGTATTTACTTTAAAATTAAATTTGTCATCATTATCAATTTAAAAGCAGTGAATATTACACGAACTTATTCGAACATTCCTTTTAATGGAATTTGCAGATTCATTAGCATCGTCGTTATTTGGTTAAGTTGGCAAGCTTGTGTTTGAAACAATGAAAGGTTTCAATGCCAAGGTTTGATGCAAATGAAAGAGTGCCTGATGTAAAGAGGAGGAAAATAGAGTGTTCAGTTCCCACTTGTTGAATAATTATACTCATAATTAAAAGTTATTTATTCAGTCAGGAAAATTTTACTCGATTAGTAGTAGTTGCACAACATGGTGGTGTAGTATAAATTCAATTGAAAGGAAACGACTAAACTAATCTATCCAACAAATTTCAAAATAGATTTAAATATGTTAGATACTACATTGCTTGAGAAACATATGAAATTTATATTCTCTATTTTTTCTCATTGTTGTTAATAGAATATGCAAACAATATAAAATAAAAAAAATCATGATTGTAACTGATGGCATACAAGAAAAAAAAATTACTCTTCACTGTCACAAATAAAATAACTTTTATATATGGGCAATAAAGGCTTTTCTTTAAAGCTGCTTTCTGCAAAATTATTTTTGATTGCTGTAAATTAATTCTTATTACCATGAAATGATAACAAAAAAGTTCATCAAATTATTACGATGAACTCCACCTTTTTTATTAATAGTCTAGCCGCCTTTGGAGACCAGCCGCTTCGCCAATCTTAATGTTCGTTTAAATTTTAATAATTAAATAGGTTGAACCGGAATACTCCGGTCGTACCATTAAATATTTTACGCAATTCCAACTTTAATAGATTCTTCAGCAAAATATTTTAAAACTTCAAATTTTGATAGTCATATAATTCACTCATAATATTATAAAGGCCTTCAGTCATAGCGTGGTATGTAACTCTCTAATTTTCTGTTACCCTTCGTAGAAATTATGCTTTAAATTAAAGTGTAAATGATTAATCTGCAATTAATATAATAATATTTTTTACTGAAACTAAGCATTTTTTTTAAATAATATGATTACTGATAATAGAGTCACTGAGCGTTTAAACTTTATGGTCACTAAAGAATGTCTTTCTTAATTTATGTAATGTAGAAATTTTTGTTGACAAATTCTTAAGAATTTGTCAACAAAAATTTCTCAGATTATCATGAACAGATCGATTAATTAACAATGTTTCATTTTAAATGCATCAAACACTAAGAAAATAAAATGAATCGTTTAAAATAATCGGTCGAAAACAGGTTTAAAAAAACTACTTAAAAAACGATGTACTTAAAACTATAAGCATATACAAAAAATATATAACTAACATAAATACAATTTAATTACAAAATCATGCAATTAACCTAAAAATAATTTAAATCATTGAAAACAGGTTAAAAAAAACTACTTAAAAAACGATGTACTTAAAACTATAAGCATATTCAAAAAATATATAACTAACATAAATACAATTTACTTACAAAAGCATGCAACTAACCTAAAAATAATTTAAATCATCGTTGGTTGTCATGTCAACAATCAGAACACAATGCGCACGCTTGAATTTTCTTCGCCAGTTAAATTAACGCAAATGTGTGAATTTTTCTAAGCCAGTTTTCTAAGCGACGTTTTAATAATTTTTTTAAGATAACTTCCGCAAATATTACTTATACAAGAAGAATACTTATATCATTTTTAAATAATAAAAAAAAAATGTTAAATTCAATACTATTACTATTTAACTTATTTAAAGATTTAAAAAATTATAAATTATTAAATTACATAAATTTTACTTTTCAATTATGCTAATTTTCTTGAATTTATATATTTTTACATTTAATTATTTTTTGTTAAACATTAAGAGATCTTTCTTGAAGTGAAACCGCAATCATTTGCATTGCTGCAACTAAGGTTTCAAAATTCCTATTTTTTTCCATTGGTGATTTGGCGTTTGGAAGACCAAACTATATAATTAAAATTTTCCAAAAATGTTGCAAGATTCTCATTTCAGATTGATAATTTGATATTGTCAATAGAAATGAAGCTTTCAGAAATGAGTTTTAAATCAATGATGGCATCATTCTCCCTTAATGTTATTTATGATAGGATAAATTCTTTAAAAATCATTTATGTTCATATTGAATTTTCAACAAATCCACAAGTTTGGACTAACAAAATCATAAAGTTTGGGCTGGAAATTCCTGCCTCTTATGATAATTTCAATCAATTCTTTTTATTCATCCTCTTGAACTCCCCAATGTATTACATATATACGGTTAGTATAAAACAGTTTTCATTGTCTATAGGCATCTGCATCAAAAATTATAGAATAAAATGAAACAAAATTTTATATTCAAACTGGGGAATATAGAAACTAGAAAGGCATTTCAATTTCAAAAACAAAAACATGTTGTCAATGCCATATCTTTTACACAAAATCGGGCATCTAAATGCTAACTTAATGTTAATATTTTAATAGGAATAACATAGGCACTTCATTCATTTCAATATTTGCATTTTTTGTTTTGTTTATTTCTAATGATATGTAAGGTTAATCCCTTTTCCTGGAACACGTTAAAACTATAGATTTCAATGATTTCGATAACGCCGATATCTCTCCTATGGATAATATTTGTTACTTTGTATTTTTTATTGGGAAATATTCTTTCAGGAATGTATTTTTCCACACTTCTGACAGCCTTTTTGGATTTTTTCGGCTCTTTAATTATATCTACAAAAGACTCCAAAAAGGGGAAGGTGTTTTACAGCACCTTGTATATTAATGAAAGGTATCATGTATGTGTAATAAATAAATAGACTATTCTCTGAACATATAAATATTTTGTTACTTCTACTGTTTTTCATAGTATGTATCGCTAAGCTGCAATGTGCACTTAATAATTTTGAAGTTAGATTTCTCTTATTATTTCTTTTGTTAGTAACTATTCACCTTATTTTCAGTAATTGTTTTATTATTTCATTTGTTCGCATGCGCACAACTCTTCTCATGTTAGATGTCTTTTTTTTCTACATACATCATTTGGTTGCTTTTTAAAATTTTAACAAATTGTAGTGAATTAATCAATAAAATATCAGAATAGGCTGTAAAACCTTGTGATGGATCCAGAGGTAAGGCAATAAGGATCTTTATTCTGGTTTTAAGATTTTAATTTTACCAGTTATCAGTTTCTCAGTTAATATAATATTGTAGGATTATAAATTCCATTAGAATTTTACTTTTCAAATATCTAACCACTATGAAAGTCCCGTGAGTTTCCGTTCACTCAAGAAGAAGTCCGAAGCATGAAAATGAAACAGATGACAGGAGAAAAGAAAATTAGCGATGGAACCATTGGAGATTCTGTATGTTTTTGATAACTGATAATTTTAACACTAAATTATCAGTTTCATCAGCGAAGTAAAAAAGTCTATTGCATTTAAAATTCCTGGTTAACACCGAAACAAGGTTAGTTCACAATAATCTATTGAGTGCTGAGATTGAGAGGATGAGGAGTAATACATTTTTGTTGAGGAAATAATAGAGGCAGACGATTAAGCTGAGCATTTCTTTTTTCTTTCTCTATTTCACATTTTGCAATGCTAGAACTTTATTTGCTCTCATAGAATTTTAACACTAAATAAATATGTTGCTGATATTTTTCAAGCAAACTTTTAGACATATAATGATTTTACACTGCACTGTCAATTCATTTAATCATGAAGTGTTAAAATTAAAATGATTTTTATTATATTATTAGTTACCTATCCAGGAGATCAGGAATTTTCCCGTTTTTTTAGAGAGAGGAAATCTAAAATCTAACTTCTATTTTTAAATATTTGTATTTGAATATATATGGGGCATTATGTTGCATTGATATCAAAAATTGAAACTTTGTTTAGTATTGTTTAAACAGACATATTTAAAATATATTCAAACAAGAAGGTTAGGCTAATTTTTTTTTTTCGAATCTCCTAGTAAAATAATGATCCTTCTTCCTCAGCTTGAAATTTGTGTGCCTTGCGCAATGCTTTAACGCTACGAGTGCTCATTTTTTTTCAGGCTTACTATTAAATGAAACTACTGGTCTTCATAATATAGTGAAGGAAATAAGGTGTGCAATTTTTGTGTATTCAACCACAGTTTGATATAAAACTCCAATTTTTTTGTTACATGATCGCATCAGATTTCATTTGTATAATTATGTTTCTAAGTCTTTGCATTTGCCTGCATGCAAATATATAACTATATGTCTTCAACTATTTAAAGGAATTGGTTCAAAATTTGGTACAAACATGCACTGCAGATCGCAAAATTGTATCTAAATTTTATCTAAGTGTAATTATTACGTTCACTTACTCTTATTGGCAGATGAGAATTCTCCTTATGAATGGATTCGGATCAAAATTTCAATGAAATCTACAAATTTGGTCTCAATACTAAAAATATACAAAAATATCAAATAAATACCAAATTTAACTTGTCTAACTGAAAGTGTTTTTGAGACATCAAGTTCAAAGTGAGATAGAGAGATATAATTTTTTAAATGTTTTTTTCAACTCATGGTGACCTTCAACGTAGTGAGTTATCAACAATAAATTTTAATAATTGCAATACAACAATAAATTATAATTTTTTCCCAATGTTCTAATTTATTAAAAAAATTGCAATTTTTTTCACTATGCACACTTTAAGAACAATAAAATTTAAGAAATCAACGAAATTCATCGTTTTTAAAACGACTCATGAAACTAAACATGACTAATTCCGGAGACATAAACGACTTACTAATATTAATATTAATTGAAAAAAATGAAAATTTCTACTGTAAATTCTAGATTTTATTGCAAATAACTACTGTTCCGGCACTGTATCAAAATTATTTTACTTTTATTAAGAATTTTCTTTTATAAAATAGAGGATTAGAAATTATTTAGCAAGTCTATTTAATATTATATGCAGATAATATGAATTATTTTACAACCTTTAAATGTGTAAAACCTTATTTTCCTCTGTCCAGTAATTAATGTTATAATTAATATTTTACAATGAAAAAAAATTTAGTATTTGTTTAAACGAAAAACAACAAAAATAATTTTTTTCCCACAATATTTTTTTTTAGAAATTTGCTTACAGTTGTTATTTATTTAAGAAACTCTACATATTGAAATACATTAAAAAGGTTTTAAAAAAGCATATTTAAAACAATGTCTTTTAACAAAATGCATTTAAATCAACGAAAATAATAGAGTGATTTTGATTTGCTTTCTTGATTTCTAAAGAAAGCAAAAGAAATAGAATTACATGAAGGAGACAAACTGGTTAAATAAAAAGATAGAATAACCCTAGAGGAACATTCTAAATATTTTGCAAAAACAGTGAGGATCGCAACAAGAATTTCATTCCCCCCCCCCACCCCCACTTGCAGGATTGCAACAGGAATCTTCCTCCAGTAGCTGAGATAGAAATTTGTTTTAAAACAAATGGAGTTAGTTCAGCTAGACATTTATGCAGAATAATCAAAAGTTACATTCAGAAATTTCATTTATTTCAGAAAAATAAATTCAATTTGTAATGTCCTTTGGCTTACTGATACTGCTTCAAAACAAACTTGTAAGAAGGAATCAATGAATAAACAGAAAGAGTTCCACAAAATAACTTATCATAATGTACAGAGATATGCTTAAAATGTATTGCAATTTTTTTACTTGCGTTATTTGGTTATATTAAATTCTATTTTTTTAATCTTCTCAATAAGTTAAAAAGAAATAAATTAAATTTCAATAATATCTAATGTATTTCTAGTCATATTTATTTCTACTTAACAATGAAATTTAAATCGAAATGTAATTGAATAAATTTCAAAAATACAAAAATCTTGTTCTTTAAAAATGTAGACTCGAGTATTCATTACATTTTTTTTAAAGGGGTTTTTGAATTGAATTCTATGATCATTCATTAAAATATATTGTAGCAATGCTTTTGTATTCAAGTTTATTCAAATAATGATAAATAAAATGAATGATGATGAGTGATTTTTTTATATTACTTCTTATGTCATTTCCAAATAGTTACTGTTTTTGAACTATTATTGTTTTTTAATGTCATGTTATTTTCATGTAAAGTAAAGGAGACTAAAAATTCAGTGCTTTTATTTTATTTATAAAAAGATACTTAAAAAATAAGTATTTTAGAATTTTTATAAAATATTTTTCTCAATACCAACAAATCTGATTGAGCATTTCTTTATTTAATTCAATATAAATGAATAATTGTTAAAATTTATGATTAATTATGATTAGAGTAAAAAAAAAAAATATTTCAGTTCCCAAATAGATTGATATGAACAAAAAATAACATTCTAAAAATCAACCAATCATTGTAGCTTCCTTGCTAGTAATATTGTCTAGAACGACCTAAATTAAGAATAATATATTCTCAGTCCATACGATAATAAAATATAAGCTTTATTTCTAATTTAAAATCTTACGTAGTACGTTCTTACGGTTCTGATATACAACACAGAAATAAAATGGGAAATTGCCTATTTTAATGTAACATATATTTTAGAATGCTCAAAACATCACCATTCTTGTTATAATCCTAAACTTAAAGGCTGGTTTCATGCGAAATATTTTAGAAACTGCCATTGAAACGGATTTTTTAAATATTATTTGGCTTTTTATGTTACTAAAAATGAAATTTTTCTTGGATGATTTTTAAAATTCATCTTTAAAAATTTGGGCTTCAGAATACAATTGAGTATTTTTATACTAAACTAACTTAAAATTCGATTTTTTTTAAAGTTCCACTTAGTTTTGATTCTATATTTTTGGTGCTATCTTGCTGTAAATTCGAGAGCAATGGATATTAATGGACTTGAAATTACTTTCCGAAATTTTATAAAAATTAATTTATAATTAAAATGTCATAAAGTTTTCACTATAAAGATTTTATAAATCTTCAATATATGTCAGCAAAATTTGAAATATAAAATTACAAGGACCGTAACTTATACCTGCAAAATTAGTTTTAATGATGTGTTGTGTAAAAGAAATTTTCTAGTAAGTTCAAATATATGTAATGCTATCCCTCGCTGAAATGTCACCATTATAACTCGGAGGAAAATAAGAAAAATAATTAAATACCTATATTCTCATTCAGAACGATTGCCAATATTAAAGGAAAAAAGACTTCTTATTACATAGTTTTTAAAAACCAAAAACGAGAATTTACATTAATTATCATGAAATATTTACTAGAGCCCTTTTTATTACTTATAATATTTGACAGCAAAATTAGAAAGAAAATATATCCATGCATTAGTTTACCTTTCTGCAAATTCACCTTCTGTTTCTTTTTTTTTATTTAAGTAAATTGATAGGAAAGTCAACATAGATAAAAAAAATCATTTAAATAAATATAGTGCGCCAGTATTCCAGCATGTTGAAAATAAAAATACTGCAGCCATTTTTATTATTTAAAATTGTAATTAAACTTAAAACGAAGCAAAAGATAAAAAATTTATTAGAAAAAGAAAGGAGAAGAAAAGGAGATAATTAGGATTATAAACTTTGATTTTTACTTTAAAAAATAACGACAGCATTTGTATTATTATTAGGAAGCACAATTCTCGATTATAACAATTATCATTGTACAGAGAGTACAATGATACAAGAAACTATATTATACATTCTTGAAGAAAATCGTGGTTAACGATAAATGTCACAGGTGACAATAGCGCCATCTATAATAGAATCCCCAAATATAACTATTACAAAAATAAAAGCTAAACTGTCAATTGCCAACTTCTCTATGTTCTTAATCTTCATTACATTTATTAGCCATATTTGTAAAAAGAATATATCCAATAGTGTGGGTGCCTAAAACACATTTTATTTATACTTTTTATTTTAATTTGTCTAGAAAAAAATATGTAACACAAGGAAACCCAAACCTCAACTCAGCAACACCGGAGGATACCACAACAATCCTATCAAGTTTGTCTCAAACCTTGTTCGCTTCGTTTGGTAGAATGAGGACACAACAACTTAGAATAATAGATTTAGAAAGAATTATAGCTGAGTTTAATTGTTTATAATGCCTTAAATTAAATCAAAACTGAATAACTTATTTTTGCCTGGAAAATGATATTATTCTTGATTTTTGCAAGCGCTTAGGAAGTAAATGAAAATCACAAAGTTAATTATGAAAGTACAAAATAAAGAGAAAAATAGTTTCAAAATTATTTAAAGACATCCAAGAAAACCAATTATTTAGATTTAACGATAATGAACGTGTTGTGTGAAACTTTAGCGAAATTATGAAGAAAAAAAATAATGAATTAAAAAGATATTAAATTAATTTATTTTTGATGTCTTAACTTTGATCAATAGAAAATAAAAATTATTACCTCAGAAAAGAGCCATTGTTATTTAATGAAGGTGTTATGAAGACAAATCCAACATTTAAATTAAACTATAAGAGAGAGAGAAAAGGTCTAAAAAGTTTAAGAGAAAAAATATAGAGACGATTTCCAAATAAGCAAAATGTTTGCAATTATGTAAATAACCAATAAATTGGTGCCTCTTAAAATTCTCTAAAACAGCTAATAGACATTTAAAATAATTAATACAGTGACACTGCATACTATCTTATAAGGGTTTTATGAATGTTAACAAACCTTTCTAGAAACACAGATGGGTACCTCTTTGGACAGATAGAGAATTGTAACAATGTCAAATGAATCGCCCTTTGATAAACCACAACCTGAAATACATATTTCTGCTCTAATAAATGCGAAGGTTAATGCAGCATTATGTTCGCGAATGCGTCAGTCTATTGGCGAGTATGTACTTTAGTAATGAAGGGATTTTGGTGAATCGGAGCATAAAAGCTCTTTCATCTATTCAGGATAGCGCAATAATGCCAGCAAGTGAACCTTGCCGTCTTGGCAGAATTGTATATTCTCCATGTAGTTATTAATTTAATTTTTTTTTCAGAATCGACATCACAAAACTAGCGAATTTCTGCCGTTGTTCATATAAAGATCTTTTCAACAACAAAGCTGTGATCGACCTCATATATGCAAATATTTTGAACATGTTGAAACAATTTACGCTTTCTTGATCAAATGTCTTTCCTAAATTTCTTCAACTGATTAATTTGCCCGTTGAATTAATCTTTTTGCCTTTTTTTTGATAATACTTGACAGCATGGCTGAGATTTGTGTTTAAATAATGAAGGTAAACAGTCAAAATAACGGTTAACCATTTCTAGGGCCGTGGGATGTATGCTTTCCACCAAATTTATGAATCTTTGTATGAAATTATGTAGGTTGGCATAAGTTCTGCTATTTTTTTAGAAAGACAGAAACTTAGACGCTTCAACTCTTTATCTTACACAAAATGATGTGTCTTTATTTGTTACATAATTATTAATTAACCAAATTAATTAATTAATCAAATTTATAAGTTAAATGAATCCCTTTCCTAACTCTAATTTCAAGCCTAAAAATATTTTAACATAATATGACTAAAAAAAATGGCCCTTTAAAGGGTTAAACCAAAGCTTGCGTATATTTGCGTTTCGAAAGAGAAAAGAGAAATCACATTTTAGGTATTGACAAATTTTATATTTGAATAATATGTATTTTGGAAGTTGAATAAAAGAATTATTAGATAGATGTTAAAGACTCAATAACGGAAAATAAAAACAAATAATTTGAAAACATGTTGTTATTAGCATATTAAAATTATTGATGTCAGAATAATATCTTAAAAGTGTAATTTGGTAAAAATATAGCTAAAAGCAATAGCTGAAACTTTTAAAGGCAAGATTCAGAATGAATATTTAAAAACTCACAGTCCCAGTATAATCCCAACAATTTTATTACTATTTCATGTTTTTTATGATTTAGTTTTGGCATTCCTACTTTTGATTAAAAACTATTACTTTTCACTTTAATTATTTAATCAAATTGCTTTTTTTAAATCAGTATATTTATAGATATAGACAGTTTTAGCATAACATAATTACCTGGTTTCTCCCGAAGAAACGATCTCTTATTTTGTATTCTTAGAATACAAAATAAGCACATAAGTAAGTGAAAGCAATTCGTGAAATGAAGTTTTAAAAAATGTATAATTTACAGTTAACATTTATGACAGTGATCATTGATAAACGATCAATTTTGCTTAGTAAATTTCGCATAAATGAAAAATTAAGCGAACATTTTGCGTTTTCCTCCAATAACTTCTGAAAATATTACAGAATAAAAATGATTTTTACATTACCTCAAAGATCGAAAAAAAAATATTTTATATACATTTTTAATAAATAAATTAAGCTTCCATTTTTAATCATTTTTTTTTTAAAAAATATTTTAGGCATTTTCAAGTTTTAAGCGAAAATTTTGCGTTTTACCCCAATAACTTCTGAAAATATTACAGAATATAAATGATTTTTACATTATCTCAAAGATCGAAAAATTATTTTTTCTTTTATATAAATTATTAATAAATAAATTAAGCTTCAATTTTTAATCAATTTTTTTAAAAAATATTTTAGGCATTTTTGAGTTTTAAGCATATTATCTTCAAGCTCGAAAAATTATTTTTTCAATGATGTTAATTTTTTAATTAAAAAATTAAGTTTCTGTTATTAATATATTTAAAAAATATACTTTAAGAATTTTTTCTAACAATTTATTTCGAACAAAATAGTAATAAAATATAAACTAAACAATAACTCCTACAATAGAATAAGATATATGATAATCAAAATCTGAAGCTTAAAATTATTCTGTTAAAGAGACCAAGCTGTAAAAAAATTTTAATTGAAAACTTTAGCGAGCATTAATCCTGACGAGCCAGATGATCACCAAAGGTAGGTATAGATGGTAATCTATAATAAAAATTATGTTTGAAAATTCTACATGCAAAATCTTCTAGAGACCACTTTGATACCGATAGATCAAATTTAAACAGAGAGCTTTTATGCGTGATATTTCATATTTTACAGAACATGTAATTAATATTGCTATAATATTACTTATATATTTCTTATTTTTAAAATGTATTCATATTCCCCAAAAAAATATTTTTAAAATTATTGTAAATGAAAATTCCGCATGTTTTGTTTTAAAAATTTGCTAGATAAAGTTCTAAACGACATGCATGGATCCATATAGAAATTTTTTTAAATAATCTAAGACTGTTCTAGATGTAGGAAGGCTTTAATTATTTTTTATTCATTTCTATACGATATAATTTTGCTAAAATGTTAAACTTGCAGAGTTGTTAAATTGTGTATGCATATACGCTTTTTCATTAAGCTATAAAACAGATATAAATTTTCTTTTGAAAAGTAACTTTAGTTCAATACCTAACTATAAAACTCAACATGGAGTGAATAAGAAGTCAAATAACATATTTTGAAATTTCTTCACGCTAATCTTCATGCTTGTGAAAACATACAAAAATATCAATGACAGCTTCTACTAACAAATGTAAAAGAAGGAAATTCGAATATTTCATATTTTTTGCATAAATGTCTTTCAGAATAAAAATCTGATATAATATAGAAAAGTTAGTTTATTTCGATATGGAGGCTAGAACAATCATTTAGTTTGAAAATTCTTTAAAATTACATACATGTAATTATTTTAATATAATTAAAAATGAAAAAAGCATAATTATAATTGAAATTCCAAACGAAAGTTATTGTTTTAATGTGTTATTAGCTTACAGTGAGTATGATATTAAAAAAATTTTTTAGATGAAAAAGCATTGTAATCGTTTCGGTTAGTATATATTTAACGAAAAGAAGTTCTATTTTCAAATAAAGAATTAAAAATCAAATAGAGTTTGTATAGTTTAATATGAAAGAATAAAAAGGTGAAATAATATTTTTTAACATTTATTATATCTTATGATTATTTCTAGTGAAAATTAGAAAGAAAAAAAAGTAATATTCCATAATTTAAAACTAATGATTACTGGTTTTCAAAGCAATACTAAAACTCTTTTTAAGGACAATAAGTGAAATCATTTTCATATTTTAAAATGACAATGCCATTTAATTTCATTCATAAAGTTTTCTGCTAATTTTGATATCGAAATTAAATTTACAGCATTTGAAACTTTTATAATTGAGCAAAATCGAGTTGCAAAATGAAGAGTATATCAAGTAATCTAAGAAATTATTTCGCTGTTTTATGTAAATTCTGTACTCTTAACTTGTCGTAATGTAATAAACTCAATAGCAAGGTCAAAAGATAACAGTGTGAAATACAAAAGTACGTTTCATATTATTTCTCTCTTCTATGTTAAGTAATAGTTATGTGAAAATTGAAATTCAAGAGGTATAGATATTCTCCCCAATATTTTTCTGTTCAATATAGGGAATTGCGATATTAATACAACGAAATATGCTAATATACCGAAACGTACAAATGAATTTGCTCACAATAATTTCTTATAATTTTCTAATCTAACTGAAAATTGATCAGAAATGGTCATCCATTTGCCATATATCACTTATTATTACTTTTAATGGTTAAATATTATCGCCATTCATCTTTAAGCTGTTCCATATAATTAAATGGTTTTAAGTTTAGCAAATTCCTCTAAAATACATTAGAGGCAAAATTTGATTCTAAGTCTAATAAATATTTCTCTGAAATATTCGCTTTATTAAGAACTGTGATGGCAAATAACTTATGATTCATACGTATAACTCAATGCCTTCCCTCGTAAATATTCCCTAATCTATTCTGTAGCAGAAAATATGCCTTCCTTCATTACTATATGCTGAAAGAGGAAAAATCATAGATTTCTGACAGTTGGAATTCCATCCTTTTCCATATGTTTCTGACAGACCCCAAATGCAACATAGCATATGTCATTTGTATTTCTCCATAAAGATCGGTTTTTGTTTAATAGTCACAGTATGGTATTCTTTATCATAAACATCCTCCTAGGCGCCAAACCTAACAGAGAAATGAATTAAACATTCCCTTACTTAAATAGAACTGAGAAGCAAAAATTGCACTTTTCTAAATTCTAAAGAAAATGGAAATATATTCTTAATAATTCGAAGTAATTATAATTCTAATCCTCACTATGCGGTTTGTGATGGTTTCTTCGGAATGAGACTCATTTATTTGTACCGCAAATAACAACGCAAGTTAAGCAGTTTTTTTCAAAATAGGAACATGTTAACATCTTTTTTGCACTATAAACCGGTTCCAAAAAAATTATTTATCCACGCATTGATTCTATGGTTATAAGGAGTTTAATTATAATGGAAGAAATTGATTAATCAATTAATTAACGATATTAGGAAAAGAGTGATTTCACTGTTGAGTGAATATGCGCTGTTGGTTTTCAATCAACTTAAATAAAGGGATGCAAGTTTCAATATGCAAAGAGATAAAGTTTGGTCCGTGAACGAACAGGCGGGGTCGCGGGGTAGAATAGAATGCCTAAATTACATAGAGATAATCACTTCCAACCAGCCTCATAAAATCGAGTCAGTTAATATTAAAAAAAAATAGAACAGAACTATATTACTTAATGAGCAATACATCACAGCACCAAAACTTTAAAAGACAATAAATGTACTCCAAACCTTACAATAATCTCATAAATACCCAGATCCACATAAATAACGTTTATAAAATACAATAAATTCTATAAAATCACACCAAAAATGCAGTAAAACAACACATAAAATTCCCTAAAACTATTTTAAAATAATACAATAAATACAAGAATGTACAAAACAACAAAATAAATACTTAGAGGCATAAATATTTCAATAAAAAATAACAAGCACAAAGACAAAAATATCTGTAAAAAGTAACTATGGAATACCAAAAGTTCACCCTAGAAGGATAAAAATAATTAAAAATTAATGATTAATTTCAAAATAATTTGAGCCTAGAGAGAGTAAATTAATTTCAACAATTTAAAATTACATAATAATTTTTTTGCAAAATTGTTAAGTCCTTGGGAAGTCGCAATTTATATAATCAAATCCCTGTTCAAGGTACCAGCAGATAGTTTTTACACTTTTACTGAACGACTTTACAAAGCATACAAATAAAGCATAAAAACAATAAAACACTTGACAACAGGCCAAAAGACAAAAATCAAACACACACTATAAAACCTAGATACTACAATAAAGAGCACCAAGCCAAGATAAAGTATTTCTGTTTTCTTATGAATTCAAGACACTAAAAAATAATGCTCCTTTCAATTATATAATACGAATAATCACAATTAAAAAAAAAGAAATATTTGAAATAATATGAAGATCGAAATTAGATTTTTCAGATGAAATGCGATGAATTAATTTCCTATTGTTGCATTTTATAATTTTCTTCAATTTTTCTGAAATTGTCAATTAAAATGCTTTCCTCAAATATATTACAGAATAGTCCTAAAAACAGTCACGGTCGAGAGTATCTACTATATTTAAAACTAATGAACGGAATGATACTAAATATTCATATGCATACATCAGAGACCTTCTGAAAACGATTTAATCGAAAAAAAATGACTTTAGCTCTATCGGAAACAAATCAAATCGACAATTGCAACGAATGATATAAAATAAGTTATACAAAGTCTCATTGATATACATTGGAGACAAAGAATAATTTACAAAAAATAAGTTATACACATATTGAGATTAACAGAATTTAATCTTTTATTGATAAACATAAAGTTGCCTTGACCACATGACCATGTGCAACACTTCGTAGCTGCTAATTTTTTTTTTTTTATGTGCAAAATATTGCAACGAAATCTTTCAGTACACTGTATAAAGAATTCATGTTTCCATGCCTTTTGTAGTCTGCATGTGGAACTTAGTTTAATTGTTTCATTAATTTTAGCTCCATATGCCCTGAACAGAGAAATGTATTTTTTATCCGCCCTATCTATTTATCTTTCCCATCTTATTCATTGTTTTTGAAGCTCGTGAGATCTAAAAAATTCTTCTTTCAGAATTTGAATTTTTCCTGTTAACAGAAATGGATTAATTTCATGTCCTATTAGTTACCTTGAAAGGCATCAGAATATGAAGTAATCAAGTTTATATTTAGAAAATTAGTCAAATATGATGCACTGAATGAATCTGTCTAAAAAAATGTATTTTTTTTTAAAGTGACACAAGAAACATTTTCTTATCATCCATTTTTTTCGAATTTTTAAATGGCCTCTAAAAATACAATCAGTTCTTTTAGAATGATATGCAAGAAATTTACAAGGAATCCTTAGCGAAAATAAAAGTATGAGTAAAAATGTCATATAAATGTTAAAAATTAAACAATAACAATACAATGAGTTCCCCTAAAAATGTACAATCAGTTCCGTGTGCAATCCTTGGCGAAAATAAAAACACATACAAAAATATTTTATAAGTATTACAACTTAAACAATAAAGCTTGTGATCCTGAAGTTTAAGAAAAATTTGAAATCAACCTTAAAATTATATTCCGAAATTGAAATAAATATTTTGAATCAACTAATTTATATCTATCATCGAATTTCACATTCTGTAGATAATAAATCAGCTGATTTCAATTGAGAAAGCGAAGATGACAAAAAAATCTTTTTGATTCACTTACTGCAGATGCGAGAGATATTTTGAAAGTTTTCATCAACTTCAAATCATGCAAATGAAATAAACTTAAGAGGAAATTTCCCTTTTCAAAAGCACTTTGCAAAGAGTGTGAAAATTCCATCACGCAAATTCCCCATTAGCTTCAATTCCACCCCACCTTACATTAATTTAACTATATTCTTAGTAACTTTTATCAGCCTTTATCCATGGGTCGCAGTTGGGAAGATTATTCTTTCAATTTGCCAATGTTCAAACTAAAATTTAAGTTTTCGAACTGAAGCACTCATTAAGTTCGATCGATGGATTATCGGAAGAAGAGATTTACCTTTTAGAGGGAAGGTCCAAATGAAGCAAATTTAGAGCTAATTTAGGAAACTTAATTACTGTAAGTTTTAATTAACAGCAATTAATAAGAATTACGCAGTGAAAATATACAATATAAATAATGGTGTTTATAATTATGTCATAAATATAGTGCAGAAAAAAAATGTGTTGAAATACAAAAGAATATGACTTTTATATTAGAAACGACCGTGCATTTCGTTCTTTTCAAATATTATTCGATTAATATATATGATATTTTTTGATTAATTAACTATTCAAACCATTTTTTGGAATATCAGGTCTCAATTATGATATTTTAAATTTCGTAAATTAAATTAACATTCAATGGAACAATTATCATATTCAAACCTCAATTATCATATTTTTAATTCAGAAAATTAAATTAATTATTCAATGATTTTATAAATTAATGCAAAAATTATATTTAATTCATAAACATGTTGAATTTACAACATCTCAAGAATCACATGAACCCTTATTTGTATTAAAGAACGACTACATATCTAAACATCTTGATAGACGTTGTAAAAAGAACATAATTATCTAAGCTTTGATAATTAGATAACTGTTTACATGTTTAAAATACCAGCCTTATAATTTAAAAATTAAAGTTTAGATGAACCTTAGATGGAACCTAACTTCAGATATCAATACAAAACAAATATAAAGTCTAAAAATTATGGAATAAACATTTATCCAAAAATATTAAGCAGCTCAGAATATATGAGATTGAGTATTTTTACAGCATTAAATAATTAATGCTCAGAGGTACAATCAAGATCTAAAAAAATATAGCGTATCGTAGAATTTGAATTAATTATGAAACATTCTGAATGAATTGTTATGTCCTAATTGAATGCAATAACAACCATAAACAATTCAAACATATCTCTCCTAAATTGGAAAAAAATCATAGAGATGTGGAAAAAATGCAGAATTAAAGAATTTTGTGGCAACGACCTTGAATTTTGAATGAAAATATTTTCAATTGAAACTCGATAAATTCAGTAGAGAAAGAAATATTCGTTTTGAATATTTTCTCTTTATATTAGGAAGAATTATAATTGCGTAAAGTAATAAATAACATTATACCCTTATTTAATTATTTATATGCATGCATGCATGCAAAATAGACATCAGTAAAATACAAATTTATAAAGACGGCATTGTTTTTGAAAATTTTCATTTGCTGAACTTAAAATGTTTGTTTTTATTACAAATTATCTGAATGTACAAGTAGTATATCTCCTGTGCTTTGTTTCTGAATGTCAGTTTTAATCGCAATATTGTTTCAAATGAAAATTACACGAGGAACGTATTCGCTATCGTCATAACGTATCTAATTATCCAAATATTTCTTTCGCGTATTTTCATCGCAACGCTTGGAATTTTTTTTGCAAAATTTACATTTTGCCTAGCACTATGTGAACTGTATGAGCAGAAACGGACTCTTCATTTGGTATCGAACTTTCTGGCAATTTATGAAGTGAGTATTCATAGTAAATATAGAATTGAACTATATATTAATCGTGTATGAGAAATGTATTCCTCCTGACTGTTTAAAAGAATATTATCTGACAAACATGGCACATTATGGATAGTTGAATATTAAATTTCTGAATGCTTTTTCTTAAGAAACCTGTTTGACAATGTTCAAACTAAAACCTATAAATGCAAAACTACATTTTGAATAAAATATGAATTATTTGAGGGATTATATTCATAGCTTTATAGCCTTTAACAGAAATGTTACCTTTGAGCACGGAATTTGGTTTTTCTTAAATATGGTGTGCTGCTTACTTTTTCAGAATTTCAATCTGTTATGTATAAACATCTTCACCCTCTAATCTAACTTCCTAATTGGATGATATGTCCTATTTGGGACATCTTTTATTCTAATCCTATATTACCAAAAACGCACCTAATGCATTGAGGATTTACGAGGTAAATTTTACTTTATAAAGGACGTAATATGTTCACCGAATTTCAGAATAAAATATTAAAATTCAGTTATTCGATTTCCATCTCAGACACGTCATTATAGCGCATGAGGTTAAGAAAACTTTACGAACTGATTGAGTACTTTAATAATTTTTAAATTTGTGAAATTCGCTGAATATTATTTAACAAAAATATTTTCTCTTTGCAGGGGATTGCTCATTTCATTAATTCTAGTATGTTTTTGTCTAAATAGATGGTAAAAGGGAATATTCTGATAAGAAAAATTATCAGTTTTATTAACCCTTATGCTCATTTTGTATAGTATACTATACATACAACTTTATATAAATATACTACCACTATAAAATAAAAATATATATAAAATATAAAAATATAAAATATAAAAAATATACAGGGTGTTTATAAAGTCCCGGACCCATTTTGATGTTTAATAACTCATAAAATAATAAAGATAGATTTAAATTAATAACATAAATGGTTAAATAGACTCAAAAAGTTTCATGACCCTTGTCAATGAACTTCCACGTGTGCCCCCTTCGTCGCACGGAGAATATCAAGTCGATAGTCAATTTCACGCCAGGTAGCGACAATCATGTCGGCATCCACAGAGCCATTTGCGCACTTTATGGCGATTAACAATGCCAGAAACATGAAATGATGCTTCATCAGAGAACATTATGCTCTTCGGAAAATCAGCAGCATCTTCTATCCTCCTTAGCATATCTGTTGCAAAGGCCATCCTCCTAGGTCTATCGTTCGGTTCCAAAACTTGAACAATTTGAACTTTGTATGCATGCAGTCTTAATTTTTTCTTAATAACCTTGTACACCGTCGAAATTGGCATATCCAATTCTGTTGCCGCTGATCTCACAGATATTCTAGGATTGTGTAAAAATGTCTCTCTGACACGCTCAACATCAAAATCACTTGTGCAAGGACGTCTGGAACGTTTCTTATCTTCGATACTTCCAATTTCTAAAAAATTCTTTTTCCACCGCAAGATGCTGTTTTTGGATGGAGGATCTTTTTGGCAAATTCTTCTGAAATTTCTCTGTGCTTGCACTATCGATTTCATTTCTATGAACCACCATAAAATCTGTGCTTTCTCTTGTGGTGTATGCATTCTCCTTAATATCCGCTCGAATAAAACATCACATACAAAAGTACTACATAGAACAAACACATCAAAAGTAAACATAACATTGCAATAGTTGACAAAAACAAAAGAGAGAAAAATGCAATTAATAAGCAGACAATATTTAGAAAAGTACAGATATTTAGACTGGAAAATGAAATTATCTGAAATTAACCACACGCGCAGACGATATTTACAAAAGTAAAAATATTCAAACCTGAAAAGGAAAATATATGAGTTATTCCATCAATAAATGTCATAAGTGTGTTTATATCTTTATTATTTTATGACTTATTAAACATCAAAATGGGTCCGGGACTTTATAAACACCCTGTATATATAAAATATAAAATAAGCTACCTATATACATTTTTTTTTGCTTTTTTTCAAAAAAGCAATCGTATCACGATAAGAGTTAAACTTATCTTTACATAAGTAGATTAGAGTGCATCATTGCCAAGTGTGCAATAGAAGTCGACTAATATTCTTAAAAGCTGCAAAAATATTCTACTGCATTGCTTGGCAATTTCTAACTACCGCTTCAGAAATACATTTCCATGTGACATCAGAGATGGATGCAAACGTGAGTAAAATATTTTTGATGAATATGGCTTGACGCGTAACTTAAGTTTTACGAATGAATTATACTTCAAGTCACTTAAATCTGGTAATTCGCTGAAAGTGCAATTTTAAAGGGCAGATTCTAGTGCAGTCAATTTAGGCAAGTTAATGCAACTGAACACTCTCCAATATCACAACGGCATTTTATCAAATGGTGATGAAACGTATTTAATGCATATCTCGGGAGTTTTAATGGACTTGAATTGTAATTTAGTCATATTTACGGCATTAAATAAACTCGGTTATTCGATGTACAGTTAGCAACATTTTATTCCAGAAACTTCTGACAATGTGTAATAAATCTTTAAGTGGCATACTTGATCTTAATTCTACATTAAATTTATAGCTGCTTGTTTAAATTTCCAATGGATAATTTTATGCAATGTCACTTAAAATATGTTTAAAGGATTAAAGAACTTCCAATAATTCTGAGAAGTTCCAAATCGTTGAAAGGCAAATGTCTTTAAATACGTTTCGTATCTTATTACCTATTGAATTAATAAATATTGAATGGCATTCATTTTGGAAGCTTTGTTTGAAGATGGGAGTTAAGTATATTCATAGGTTGCTTATTGGAAAATTAATTGGCATAGAATCATTCTTGGATTTTAATGGATTATTTTAGAAAGATGGATTTGTTTTATGGATAATTTTGGTAATTATAAAATCCCTGAGCAAATTTTAACATTAGATAAATTTTGTAAGAAATAACGGCTTCAAGCAAAAAACATAGGATAATTGCTATTGTATCGAATTGAATACCATTTTTTTACGATGCAATTTTTGAAACAAGTTTTCTGTCAAAATTGGTCTTCCGATGCACATATGAACTTCGTCTTTATTTTGCCCATGCTATTTGAATTTCATAATTTTGATTTGGACTTTAAAATTAGACTACACGTTTTCTTCAATAAGCTAGTATTTTTAAACCATCTAAATAGGAATTTTGTTATTCTCGAATAGTTTTTGATAGATTTAACAAAGTTGTTTGGTATATTATTGATTCTAATTATTGCTAATATAATCCTACGTTTCATTTCATATTTAATTATGACTAAAAATACAATTGGCTATCAATATTCTTTGTAATTAAATCGAATTTAATGCAAATTTGTTTAATGTGATATAGGTGCTTAAACATTAAAACATAATACGTGGATACGTATAGCATAATTCTTAACACTATTCCATATACAGTAGACTCCCGATTATCCGTGGGCTGGTTATCCGCGCCTGCGGCACTAAGTTTTTTTTTTTTTTTTTTTTCAAAAAGGTGCAGTTTTACAGTTATGCTTTTGTAATTAAATAATACATTACAGTATTAAAACAGTACATTTGTATTAATTTTTCTGTGTAACCTTGACGCATCTCGTAAGTACAAAGCACTTTTCTGTTTTCATTAACAAAATGCATTTTAGGTTAGTTTTGAGTGATATACTAAAATATTAAGCGTTAGTTAAACATTTCCTGCTGTTTATTTTACGTTTTATTGTACATAAAACGATTTTTCAAAGTTGGGATGACTGTTTTCTCTTTTGCTATACCCGTTTTTAGCTTTTTTCGGATTATCCGCGATTTTTGTTATCCGCGGCGGCCGCGCCTCCCAATTCCGCGGATAATCGGGAGTGTACTGTATATAGTTTAAGTATGCGTAAAATACGAACCTGTTTTATGTATTTTATTTCTCGACATGTAACCAAATCTAATCACTGAATATCCGCAAATGCAGCTCTCCTGTCATCACAAAGTATGCACAAATCACTTTTGAATGAAAACGAAATTCTCTAGTTTTTAAAGTTATAAACTAAATTAGCACCTAGAAAAACTAGGTAACTTTTAATGCTGCTCTAAAGATTGCAACTGTTTGGCTAGGACCGTAAGTTGAGCTCAAACGGACTATGAAAGGCAATGATTATTACTGCACATAAAAGTTAAACGTTTTAGCATGTTAACTATCTCTATTTATCTCATTGGAGAAATAGTCTGTTACATTTTGATCCAGTTCATAATATCTCAATCTGAGCTGCTCGACGTCACTTGCTCTTTAAATTGACACTTATGGGAAATTTTAATTTTTTAGATATCAACAAATATCAATTCATCCACTACGGCTCACTTAAAATCAAACTGAAGTCATTATATTCATAATTATTTAGTGCAAAGTTATCTTTTCATTTGCGCTCAAATTATACAAATGATGCATAATGAATAAGCTACCTTTTTAAATGCGATTTTAATTTGATAAATAATAAAGAAAATTTAGTTATGTCTATTGAAAAAGAATTGCAATTTCAATGTTCGCAAGATTGAATAGTACGAAGCATAATTAAAATGGTTGATATGATGGATTAAAACTCCAATCTATATTTCTTATATTTTCAATACATTCCTACATAGACGCTTCAATAAAACCAAGTAAATTATTTTTCTAGGGTTTCAAATATTTTATTTATTGAAATATATAGATGTATTCCGAATGTGGCAATGCAGAGGTAAACCCTGAATATTTGCAAGTTTCCATAATCAGAAGCTTCTCTGGCTTATTTTCTCATACGTATGGACCTGGTGGTTTCTAAGAAAAGTAGCAAGCCTTTTATCAAGAGGAATTCAACTGATTCTGGAGATGTTTTAAACTAATTTGCTTAATAATTTTTCAAAATTATTTCACCAACATTTTGAATGTTATCAGATAAAATTGTATTTGATATCTAAATTCGAATCTTGTTTAAATGTGTAATTAAAAATGATAAGTCCGAAAAATATTTGTAAATATATTTTCTAATGATAAATCTGAATTATAGGATAATCTGAGCAAGTACTCTCTATTGTTCTACATGCAGCAACCTTTATTGGCATAGAAGTGTTCTCACTTGATCTCGAGGCATCATTCAGAAGCCTAAAATTTTGAATGATCAAACATTAATGTTACGCATTACTGTCCTAAAGGATTGCATGACAATTTTAAATACAAATTTTGAATCTATTCTTTCACAAGTGGAGGCTGGATTGTGCATTCTAATTTATCAGGTGAAATACTTTAATTTGTATTTTTGATATGAAAATTCACTTACCTTTTCATACTTGAAAGGCATCTGTTTTCCTAATATTTGGCATTTATTTGCTATGGTCGTTTGCAAACATTTTTAGGCTATCGATTGATTTTTCTTTCGGTTTTTGCCGGGTTTAATAACTTTTGCAATTAAGCCATTGTATTTCGCTTTTAGCATACTTTGTAATCTCTCATTCAATGATCTTGCTCCAGAAAAACCAAATGAATTATTCAGCCCCAACAAGCAGACATTAATGAGATGCAAATTTGATGTCAGAATTCTAAATATTTTATTTGAAACATTTGGGTACAGAAAAAAATGAAAATGTTTGGAAATCCCAACATCTAACAATAGCAATTTTCGTACATGAGATGAGCAAGACTTGAGTTAGTCCAAATCAACATATCTGACGATTTTACTTTAATGGTACTTGATTACGGTAGGATGCTAGATTTGTATTGTGACTTCTTGTGACATTTCATTTAATGATGCCTCCCATAGAAAATTAAATACAATATTTCTTGAAAAATACCGTGAGGAAAGAGAATTGCAAGATTGAACTGGGACTTATACATTTTTAGTTGATGAAATGTGTTGCCATTGGTGTTTGGTTTTTGTGGAGAAGAAATTGAATGAAATGTGTTTTTACTTACTTATAAGGCTGTCCTTGTTCAGACTTTGTGAATAGTTTTCGACTTAGTGGCTATTTCAAAAGAATATTAGTTACGAATATTAATATTTTGCAAATTATCAATAGTTTTATCTTCTCTTAATCGGGATTACGAAAATAAAATCCGATTTGGAGGAATTCCAAGTTTTTGAATGTATTATCTAAATAAAGAATCGATGCAATGAAATAATATAAATAATTTGAAAAACTACTATCAATTTGTAATTCCGACGAATGGGAGGACTTGGCATTAAGCTTCTGAAATGACAAATAACCTATAATTTTAAACTAATTAAATTATGGATGTAGTTCTACAAAGGCAACTTTGAAATTAGAAACACAATGCCATAACGATGCATCCATAACATACTAAATTCGATTAGACATATGACAGCGCATGGTTAAATCTGGACAAAGTTTCTTTGGTATTAAGCTTTCACTTTTGTTCTGTTTTAGAAAAAAACCAATTAGAAAAGCTCTAATCGAAAAAAAAGCAAGTCTAATTTTTAATTTGAGTTCAATTTTATTCAAATGAATATCAGCAATTTCTTTGCTTAAATATTGGAACAGATTTAAGAAACGCTGTTAAAAGGTCAGCAAGATAATAAAACTGCTACCAGCTTAATAAAACTGACTACTGCAGAAAGCATAATAATCTAAATATGCAACGTTTTTGTCAACATAAACAGCGCCTTTGTGGCTGAATGCTACTCTTGATTGAATAGGAAATGTTATTTTAATCGTTTCTAGTCTTCATTATAATTAGATAACACATATTGCATCTTAATTTCCTGAGCAAGGTTAGTTTTATTAATAATTTAACTTTGAAACGATATGTTATTTAAATCGCGACTGTTAAATTATAAGCGACACGTAATTATTACAATTTAATTTTCAACTTGTTTTGCAAGATGTTGCCTTAATCCTTTAAAGGGCCATTTTTTTCTAGTCGTATTATGTTAAAATATTTTTAGGCTTGAAATTAGAATAAGAAACGAGATTCATTTAGCTTATTAATTAAATTTAATTAATTAATTAATTTGGTTAATTAATAATTAAGTATCAAATCATTTTGTGTAAAATGAAGTACTAAAGCATCTAAGTTTCTGTCTTTCTAAAAAAAATTTGTCAGAACTTATGCCAACCTACGTAAATTCATACAAATATTGATAAATTTGGTGTGAAGCATACTTCCCACGGCCCTAGAAAGGGTTAAGAGAAAGTTGTGCCGAACTCAATTCAGAACATGATCTAGTGAGCGGATCTTGCACGCAAATATTATACATATTCATATTCTAACACTAAGATCAACGAAGTTTAAAATTGTTTGATCAGAAAAAATAAAATTGTTTGATCAGTCATTATGATCGGATTAGTAGACAACTTTGTAAAAATATGCCAACTGATATTTAGATTAGGATTTTTTTTTAAATCTATTTTCCCCCTTACTCCAATGTTAAAGTATACAATTAGGGAAATGCAAGCGAAGTGCGTGCGCACTTAAGATTTTGGAGGGAATACTAAAATAAATTTATCAAAAATAGGAGATTAAAAATGATAGCCAATTTTTCCCTTTCCCCCTTAGTTATAGAAAACCCGACAGGATGGGTGCCAGCTGGTTGGTGAGGGGAGGAAATGTTCAAACTAAAATTACTAATTCTCCTTTTACCCTTGATATAAAGAAGCATAATCTATACTCTTAATATTGGTTGTTTGGGGAGAAAATCTGAAGTTTCTTTGAAGCAGCATCAATATTAGCAATGTCCGCATGCAATTATGGAAGTAAATTCGAAGTAGCATAATAAAGTTTTATCTACCCCATTATACACCTTTAGATATACTTATTTTAATTAATGTCTTTAGTGAATAAGATTTAAATAGACATAGCACATTGAATCTTTGCTTTGGAAACTGTTGAATGCTAAACGAAGAAACGAAATCCACAAATCTAACTTTCGATATATTGTTTATTTTTGAAACAGAATAGAAAATTAACAAGTCCTTTTTTTATATAGTCAAAATTAAGTCAATTTTTTTACATGGTTAGCCTTAAAAGGCTCTGTACGATCAATTGTTTGCAATAATTTTGTTTAGTAACTGCTCTATTATAAATAATTGAACTGTGGATTAATATCTAATATTTTTATCGTATTTCTATATATATTGCACATTTAAACATTGCGTTAATATAATATATTTTTGCTTTTGAGGACAAATGTGTTCGATTTCTCTTTAGCATTTGATATGAAACGAAGGATATGATATGTATGGTATATTTGCATTTTCAAAGGAATTTTTATTTAATAAAATGCAAATTTTTAATTATAAACAACTTTGCTCGTAATATGTCACTTAGTATAAGGAAAATTATGTTTTTTACGAAATGCCTATAAATAGTTCACCTAGAAAAAAAATTGTATTAATTGTAAAAATTGTCAAATTGACTTTGAACATTTGACCATTAAAAAGCTCGTTATGTAATGACCAAGGTCACTTGCCCTTGAATTATTGGCCTGAGAGCTTCTGAAAGATAGCAATGTATTTTAATCATTTTTCATTCTGTAAACTAACCAGGTGTTTACTTTGCTAGATCCAGAACATATCTAAACAGGTGATAATTACAACCTCGGATGTCAGTGGTACTATGTAGAGTTCTGTTAACATACCAACCAAATAAGGATTCTGGATTTTATGAAATAACTCTAATTTATGCACCATAGATGTCCGATGGGATTCATGTCTTACGATCTAGGTGGTCAAATCATTGGGTGGAATTGTACAGAATATTCTTCAGACGTGAACAGTTCTAGTCCGGTAACTTGGCTCATTGTCCTCCATAAAAACTGGGGGCATGATATCCGTGAATGCCTGCAAATCTATAAATTGTCCTCAAATAATTGAACATAATCAATGATAGTGAATAATCAGTTCAGTTGGAACAGAGTACCCACTTCATTTTATGAAGAAGTAATCCACATTATGAAGTCACCAACAGCTTGCATAGTGCCTTGTTGACAACTTCGGTTAATGGAATAGTGGAGTCTGCACCTCTCCCGGACCCAACCATCAGCTTTTACGAACTGAAATCATGACATCAGACCAGTCGAATAACCGATAGGATCACGAGCTTAGGAAAAGCGCTGTAGGTGATGTCGTACTGTTAGTAAAGGCACTCGAATCATTCTGATTACATAGTCCGCTAAAGCCTCATTTTCTAAAGAACACTTCCTTCGTGAATTCCACTTATTCCTGCGATTATGTCGTGCAGTGTTGCTTTGTCTGTTAACACTGACAATCTTATGCATATTGGCCGATTTTTGTAGTTAAATGCAGACCATTGGCCACTGCATTTTGATAGCTGGAGATTATGTCGGAAATTAGGTATTTTCAGCACCCTCTTGACATTTTGGATCTCGGAGTGTTGAATTCTCGAACGATTTCCGAAATGGAATTTTTTTGCGTCTATCTCCGACTTTTCCACACTTATAATCTGTTAATTCCCATTGTGATTCCATAATGATGACATGGACTCTTTCACATGAAATACTTGAATAAGTATTTCATGTGAAGTACACTTTCCTGTCAGTACACTACCCATTTATGCCTTTTGTATGAGATACTACTACTATCTGGATATTTGCTATTGGCTTCCTATGACTTGTCATCTCAATGTGCAGCCTTCCCTGGAACATGGTGGAGTTGCCGACAAACGATTCAAATTTAATCCAACAAATTTGTGATAGGCAGGCACAAAATTCTTGTTAAGCTCAAAATTCTTGAACCGCTACACAACTTCTAACTTCTTGTATTTTTCATTCAACTGAAAGCATGGATTCAAAGATGATGAATGAGCTCGTTAGGTACACTACTTTATCGTTAAGTTATCTTATAAGCATGTCGCACCAACATTATCAGTCATTTGAAGTTGCAGGTCTTGATTAAAAACAATAACAGCACATTTTGATTCTGAGAAATCATATCAAATAAATTTCAATTCTTATTCAGTTGATGTCTTAAGGACAAACAAATGTGTTGGAATTTCTGACCTAAGCCTAATGATGTAACCCTTTTGCGCATGAGCGCTGGTGACGTCAGGAAAAAATTTCCCATGATCCCACCCACAGAGTAATAAATGTAAGTTGAGATTAAGTTTGGGATTAATGAGATGTGTATGATGGAACCAAAGATGGTTTTGTGCTGTGTAAAGAATTCGTGCACGTAAAATGAAATATATGTAAATATTTGTATATAATTATCTGTGCCTGTGTCCTCGTCCTGCAAAAAAAAATGACAAAAATGCGAACACTTGGATTAATGATTTCGATGTTTATGATCTAATTCACCTTCGAATACCTCGATTCTATTTCATTTTGAAGATCCCGGAATGACAAGGTAAGAGAGAAATTTTTCTTACATTTCGATAAATTTGAATTTGGGTCCTAGAAATCCCCAAAAAATTAGTTTCTTATGCTGGCTCACTCATTTTCCCGCTGTAATATTAACTGAAAGTTTATTTAAGACTTTTCTGAAAGAAAGAGCCTTGGGATTATATTGTTGCATAGAGCTTTCTTTGAATTCGTACGAGATTAATTCAAAATCTTGAATGATCGTTTAGTAAAGAATACTTGACATTTACATGCATCATAAGAATTTATTAAATTTTCTTTTTTCCGAAAGTAACTTTATTTGCACTTGGTATTTATTGCTAGGTAATTGGCAGCTCCAATTATCGAGAGTACTTGTCTTAGATTGTAGTAAGACTTGTATTAAAGTGTAAATAGTTTTTTTTTAAAGCACTAGAAAAAAAACAAATTTTAATCTTGTATTTAATAGATTGGTGAATTGCTTGTTTTCTGTTTCTTGGATAACTGTTTTAATGATCTTTTTAATATGTGTTATTATCTGAATTTTATTGTGCTGTCAAATTGATCATTATTTGATAGTGACAATTATATTATTCTAAAATGCATCCATGTACATCCATGTCATTTATACTGTGGAAATAAACTTTGACTATAAGCTTTAAAACTTAATTTTCAAATGATTTTACTTTTTTTATGGAATTGCAGAGGTTTTAACTTCGGAATTAATGTGTGCGAGATACTATTTTAAAACTGAAGTTCAAAAATGTCGTACGTGCATTAAATTTTGATTCATGAAAATTTGGCTAAAATAATTGCATAGTAGCACAAGACTTTTCTTTTAAATTGTTAACTGTCGATTACTCGCCGCGTCTCAGCGTAGTTTGAAGTATTAGTTTCAGAAATTACGTAGTCACTTTACTATGAATCTCCCCATAGTCTACCTTGAAAGTTTCCTGAAATTATGGATTATAAAGAATTGTATCCGAAATTCATTACGAGTTTTATTAATGTAAATTAATCAGTAAATGAGAAACATAAAGTTTTGTGTTTTCTCAGTTTATGGTATATACTTATCACTGATCGTTCAGTCTGTATAAAAGCTCATGGGTATATACGTTGAGGTCAATGTAAATAATCGGTATTTAATACTAACGGTCAATGTGAATAATCGGTATTTAATACTAACGGTCAATGTGAATAATCGGTAATTAATGCTAACCGCTCATTATTATATGTTACTGTCAATGTGAATAATCGGTTATTAATACTAACCGGTCATTATTAATAACCAAACCTTTAGTATTACCGTACCGTATAACTGATTATTCACATTGACCCGAAACATATATTGCCACATTTAAGATTACAAATATTTGGGAAAATTCACTGTTGCAATATTTGTGAATTGGTTTTAAGCAATTGAAAAAATATGTAGATAAAATAAATTTTAAAACAAATTTTCTTGAAAATTAAAGGGTTTAATCTTTAACTTCGTATGTCTATACTTGAAAGTTTACTAACTAACAGTTACATCACAAAAATAAATGAATTAACATAATTCGAATTATATTACCTCCAATTTAATGAAGAACGATGTCCTTTACAAGAAAAAAAATCACGTAATCCAACTAGTTAAGATAAAATATTTTATGTGAAGAAAAAAATGTATCGAAGGCTCATTTTTTACAGAAATATATTTTAGGTCTCTGTGGTCTATGCGGGAAAAGCCGAAAAAAAGGGGATCTATATATTTTTATAACAAAGAACTAAAAATTTTTAGGAAATTTATTTTCCTCGCGTTTTGTCTTTTCCCGGGTATGGATATAACTCATTGAAGGACAAATGTATTCAGATGCAAACCAGAAAAGGAATTAGCTGCTATAAATTCAAATCATTTATACTTGAAATGATAACGAACATGCAGACCAAATAGTTTATTGAATTTTATTTTTGTATTTTATTATAATGCAGGAAAAAATATGTATTTTAAAATTGCTTCATGCGTAATATCAATTTAAAAAATGTATTAACATTCTGAAATATTTTTAGATAAATTTTACAAATATACTTAAAGGTTAATTTGAAATTTCCTTTGTGATCAGAATATATAATTTAGAATATATTTAAATAGAAAATTAACCACCGGGTTTGAATTCATGGGAAAAAAAATTCTGTAATAAAATAATTATTCGTTTGGAATTGATATTCTCACCAATCGGAAATTAAACTAAATATTTCAAATTTATTTTTGAACAAGTGCTGAATTTCGCCCCCCAAAAAAAATCTATAATCTCAAAATGTATTCTCGTTTCTTTTGGAAAATTGTGAAGACATGATTTAAGAAAACATTTTGTTCTTTCTTAAAATATCAGTAAACATAATTCTGAACAAAAGAAGACATTTTATCAAAAACGGAAACAAAGTCATTAACTTGCGAGTTTCTGATCAAGTAAAAAACTTTTGCTGATTTTTTTAGAGAAATATTTCGAAACTAACATTTAATCCTTAATAATTTAGAATTCTTAAGAGAATAGTAATAAATGGAAAGTTAAAGAAAATTTCAAATGAAAGACAGACTGATAAGAATACCATAGTAACATGATTCAATTTTTATTCTTTTTATATTATAACAAACGATGTTTCTTTATCAAAACAACATTTTCTCTCTGACTCGGGAACTTTCATAAGATGTTGTATTTTTCTGAATTCATTTGTTTAATTGGCATATCTTGGTGACAGTTATTTCAAAACAACGAGTTTAAGTCTGAATGAAAATAAAGCATTAATCAAGGTATATCACTAGTATAAGTATGAAAATAATTTCGAATAACTAGACATTCTTGAAATCGTTTCTTGATGCCACCAAACAAATGCAAACTTCCGTATTTTGCATATAATTGAATTGTAAATTTAATAGTTTGCGATTACATACCTGATATGCGAGAATAAAATGGTTATTTATGAGTACTTTGGTTGCGGTGTTCTTACTATTATGTAGCAAATAATTATTTACTATTATTTGAATTGCTATTTGTAGGATTTCATGCGAATATTATTTCCTTGACTGTATGCTCTCTAAATAATACTAATACGTATTAGTTTATATAACTTAAGAAGTAATTGGATATGATTTTGCTAAAAATAATAATTGAAATTGAAATTGAAATTAAAGTTTTTTTATTAAATAATATAAAGAAGTATGAAATTTATGAAGACGTTTGTACCTTTGATCAAATCTCGACAAAAAAATGCCTAAGATTATCATGTATAATATTTATTCAGTAGTAAGCAAAATATGAGTAAAATTTGAATTTCATAAGGTTATCTTTATGGAAGCTATTGCGATTTCGTCCATGAATTGAATGGTGAAAAATCCGAAAGCAACACATGATTAATCTTTATTATATACGAAAACACATCTAAATAGATAATAAAATACTGTTGAAGCTTTCATAAGAGCAATATTTGCAATGAAACGGCTAGTACATGCAGGACGTTGGTAACAAACAACTGCAGAGGGACTCAGGTGCAACTGCAAGGTGCTCAGAGATATCACGCAGGAAAAAGAAATTGCATGACTACTCACGTCACTTGAATCTTCTGTTATTCTCATTGACTCTACTCATCCATTCTGTTTTATATCTCGGATATTTTTTACAGTTTTAATAACGTCACAAAATTCTTCTAGAAAGATACCGTAACTTCGCTCCTAAGCAATATATCACCAAATCTGTAACATCTTCAGGGGCATTCAATTTTATCCCAAAATCGCTAAATGCCTCGCCCAGGGGTTATTGTGACACCTTAAAAAGTGTCTTTGATTATGTTATTTATCATATTAAGAAGCTTACCCTATGTTATTTTTTAAGAGCAGGACCATGTTATTCGTGAAGGTAATTCAAATTATTATACTGTGTAGTATCAAGGCAACAGAGATCACGATTCAGCTATTATACTTAACCATATTTGGACAGCACTGTTCACGATTCAGAATATGCCCCTAAAGTTACTTACTGTAACTATGCATTCACCAAAGAGAAATTATGTTGTCTCAATATAAGCATTATTTGAACTACTGTTATATAATCGTAATTATTTTGTTCAGGAATTTTATTTTATAAAGTAAATACTATGTATGAATAGAGAATATGACTTCAGAAAATGTAACTACAAGTTAAAATTCAACAGACTTAATCATTAAAATATCTTCACATGCTGGTTCACGTTATTACAAAATTCTGAAAAAATTTCTATTCCGCTTACATTTCGTACATGGTCTTAACACCCACCCCCCCTTCCAAATTTGCATACTATGTTATGCCAACTTTGATTTCTTTTAAATGCTATATATTTATCATTATGATATAAATTATCGTTTGATAAATCTTCATTATGGCATTTAATGAAATCTCATAATTACAAATACGAATTCAGCTTTCCTTTGTTGTTTGTTTTCTTGAATAATTCTTACATACTGATGGCTAAGAGTTACTAATAATAAAAAGGAAAGCACTATACTATTGTTTACATCAGTAAATTCCACACATTTGTGATTGTAAGGGGTTTAATTACAATATACTGATTAAGCCGATGCATCTTAATTAGTGACTCTAAGATCCTGACATCTAAACCCTACCAAGAGACAGTTATTACTATATTCAGTTTAAATTTCTGTGTAAGAAATATCATAAGATAGCAATTTAAATCATAATTTGAAAGCCAACGAAATTATTTGCTTCTACTTTATATTTTTTACATTGTGTAAATTGTATTTATGAAATTATAGTAATTTTAAATGAAAATTTCACTTCACAGACCTGAATATTTAATGGAAGATTAGTCTCATTACGGAATTATATACAAATATTGTATATTAATTTTACAAGTTTAATATTTTTTTATGTTTAAGGAGAAAGAGGAAAGAAAAAAAGACATAGGAGAAGAGAGAGAACAGTTTTTGCGTGTTCTTCATTTTTAGAGCAATTTCTGGGTCTTGATAAAGAAGGGTAAGTCAACAAGATAATATAAGTTGCTTTTCAGAGATTTTTACATTTATTTAAATTAATGTCGACAGAAAAACAAATATTTTCATCAGGTAAATGCCGTATAAAAAGTATGAATCAATTTCTCTTATTTTTTTAAATATATGAATATTTATATAATTGTAGAAAACTCCAAAAAAATGTGTTCTTTTTACTAAATGTGTCGCCATTATTAAGAATAGTAATTGCGTTTAGCTAATTTACAGGTGCAACTGACTGAATTTAATTCCATAATTTTTCCTCTTGTTATTTTTATTTGCTTTTTCTGATATTTGACGTTTCGATTCACATTTATAATTCAAATGCTAATAATTTTTTTTATATAATTTTCTTTCAAAAGATTCAAATTTTACTTATATGTTAATTCAATGGTATTTCGAAGAATTCTCGGGGTACATATATTCAGTATCCTGAAAAAAAAATATTTTCTTTTCTTTTTCTTTCTTTTCAAATTAAATCTAAAACAATTATTCGAATGCGAATTTTCACTCATGATTGAACTTGTCGAAAAGGTAATATATATAAACTTTAATTTGAATGCTTAGATAACTCCCCCTTTTAATTTAAAAATGGAAATTGCTATTAAAAACAAAAATAAACTTTTTTTTCACTGGCTTTACAAATCAAGTTATCAAAAGAAAAATCATTGCTTTTATCTACTATTTTTGATGTATAAATACAATCAAATACTGAAAGATTAAGAAATATAAGTTAAAATAAAAAGAATCCCTCTTAATGTACATTATTACTTTCCAACATATAATAGCTATTTGAACCTTTTGTTTGATCAAACACTGCAGAAGAATTTGAATTCAACTTGATGTTTCTTTGTCTGAGAAAAAAAAATAATTGCATTTTTTTATATTCGGACAAGTAGCTTCACCAATTTAGTAAATATGACTTTGCAATTTTTCTGATTGATTTAAAGATTCTTCTTGTTGCACACACTATTTTTTGTTCCGTATGAAGTCAATATGTTGATTTAGGCAATGATTTATTTCCAAAATTATATATTTAGAGGATATTTGTGGAATAATCATCATACCATTAAGATCATTCTTAAGATTTTGATCAGAATGCGAAACTTTTACCTTTCATTAAAAACATTAGCTTATTTTCTATATTTGTATCAAGTGACATATTTCTTCTTTAAAGCATTAAAAAATTCTTGAAATAAGCTAAAATGTTATGTTTTTTTTTTTTTTTTGCACCATTTAAAGAATGAAGAGGGTTATTCTTCACATAATATTCCAAATTGGGTTCAAGAATTGTATCAAATACAGATTAACTATTTATTTATTATTATTTTATAAAATTGCAAACATTTATTTTGTATCGATATAAATTATTTTGATAAATAAAATATTTTATTTATAAAAGATCCAGAAATAAATTCGTAAATAGCATGATATATATTTATAATAAGAAATAACATTTCAGAAATCTAGAAATCGTTCAAGTCATGGAAGAAGCTAAAAACAATATAAACATTTTGAGGTAATTTGTTTTAACAAAATTTTTAGTGATACCATAATAAAAATGTAAAATAATGATTAAAATTTTTCCGAACAAAATATATATCTTACATTCCAATAATTTACAAATAAAAAGCTGAAAGTAAAGAAATCTTCTAATCACTGCAATTTTTGTCATGCTTTAGAAATAAAATAAGCTAGAGAATAAAGTATGCATAGAGAGTAAAAGTACGTATACAAGCTAAAGTAAGTACAAAAAATAAAATTTTAATAGTTTTAAATTCCTGATCATTAAATACTATTTAACATAATAAGGGCATTTATTTTAAAATAAGCAAAATAGAAGCATAGTGATATAAGACAAAAAAATGCTCTTTTTAGTGTTTTGAAGAGAATGAAGTTGGTTTATCTTTATATTTAATTGCTAATATTTTCGTTTCTTTGATGTTTTTCTAAAGCTTTTTCTGGAAACTCTTTGAGCAGTTCCTTGTTATCTTTTACTTATTAATCTCTTATTGTTTGAAGGAAGTTTGATTAGTTACGAGTACAAATTATTTTGTTATTTTGACCTAGCATTGGGTTCGTAATAATTGTTATTTGACCTGTTTCAAAATATTTTCTAGGCTGGGAAAGTTTCGCCAAAATTACTTTTTGAAAACAAAAAATTGACTTAAAAATAAATTATGTTCATTTTAATATAAATAAATCGAAATTTTAACAACATTTGAAAACTTTTACATGAATACAAAAACTGGCTTTTATAATATTTTTTTAATAATTAAATTAAAAGTAATTTGAGTATTTTGTGCGATGTATAATTATATTGAGAAAACCACATGTCTTCTAAATTTTTATTTCATCGAAATTAGTTTAAGGAATGAAATTTACGTTTTTTTTTAAAGGTGAAATCTCTTAGATATGTAACATATAGCTAGCTATACAATACAAAACATAAATTTTTGCAAAATAATTTTACAATACTTGGCCATCCTGGCAATTTTAATTTTTATCAAATTTTCTAATCGTATGCTTTTCTCCATTTAAAATTCTTTGGTTTAAAATGATTTGCTTAATTTGGGCATTCGATTCAAAGCGGAATTTTTACTTTAATTATTATGATAATGTTTTAAGATACATTAGCATATTAATAAAAGAGGAAATGATTCGTAAATCCTTCTGTTTGTAAATTGTGCGGTATTAAAAGCATAATGAACAAAATGCAATGGCTGATAGAATCAATTGAAATAAAAGCGAGACAGCTGAATGAAATCTGAAAGATTAACATGCCACCCACATTAAGTCAATCTAGAATTTCAAATCTTAATGTGATTTTTTCCCCATAAAAATTGGAATATAAATAAAATTTTCGATTCTTTCAAGCAGCAAAAACTTAAACTTACATTTTTATGGGTTTAGTTTGTAGTGAGAATTAATATAATCTTTTAATTTGACATTTTGTCAGCATGTCAAAAGATCTCTATTTAAAGAATGTGATTCAATAAAAACGCTCAAAACCTTGCAGATATCTGGAATTTAATAACGTCAAAAGAGACTTGGTTCTTTTCAGCATTTCCTGTATTGAATATTTGATACAATTTAGCAAAATATCTACTTTCATTGTCCCTATATATATTTTTTTATTGCAGTTTCTCTTGCTAGTTATTTTAATTTTATTTTGAATGCTGAATTGGGATCTCTTTTGCAACACTATTTATGGTTTATTGTTTTTGAATTTCAGATAACAAACTGAAGAATACTTAATTCATCAAATTCTAAATTTAAAAACAGTATTGTCACTCTTTTACATTTTTTAACGAGTTAAAGAAATGCGATAAAATGCTGGAAAAAGTTAAATCTTAAGAAACCATTTGCATTCATTGTCGCTTACATTTATTTTGGGAGGACAATAAATGATATAAGAAATCATACAACGTTACGATTGTGAATGTGAGAGCAGAATTTTAATGCATTCAAGCATGAATAATCAGAATTAATATCTTAATATATCAAAATGGTTTCGTAGAAAAATATTCTCGCATGTTTGAAAGAAATAAAATAAATTACAATTAATTTTATCTGAAGGAATTTGGTTACATCACTCTTTATTCTCTTCATATCATTTAATTAAAGCTGAAATTTAATACCATATATTTATATAACAAAAATATTTCCTAAAAAAATGATAAAACTTATTGAAACTTGAATATATTTTACTTAGAATCAATTACAAAATGCAATCTTTACAAACTCTCATACTAAAATTCTAGAGTTTCTTAGAATTCTATATCTATAATTATCATTTTATAAATTAACTTAATGAAATGTAGTCATCAGTGTTAAATGATAATGGATTTGAGAAATCTTTTACTTTTAATATGCCACTGTATTAGTAATCATGTAATACGAGTTCAAGTCGATAAATTAGAAAATAATTAAAATGAAAAAATTTAGACCATAACAGTGGGTTTTAGAAACCAATTTTAGAATATTGACTTTTCAGTTTTGATTATTTTATATTTATTTCTAAATAGAAAAGATTCACTTTTTCAATGAATTTATTCTTTGGAAATAATTTTAAATCGATTAATATATTTTTTACTATATTATTAATACACATATTTTTTAAATGGCCTAGTAAGGAAATATTGCCTTTATTCGGAAATGTTTTAAAGAAGAATAAAAAAAAAACATTAGGCGAAAACACCGAATACTTCTTTTGTTAAATATCTTTCTCTGCTCTTGCTCTTTTTCATCGAATGCCTCTTTTCTAAAAAAATCTAAATCTTCCACTGAATAGTACTCATTACTTTAATGAAATGCTTCATGTAGCAGAAAGATATTTTGTACAAAAAAAATGCGAACTTCAAATATGTTGTATATTAAGCCAGGTTTCTTGGTTACTGAGAAAAATGTTTTTATTCCTTTCTTTTTTTTCAATTTTCAGTTACAATTTATTAGTATGAAATTTCTAGTTGAAAGAAAACAATGTTAGGTATACCTCATATAAACCAGAGCTAGAAATGATTTTTTTAAATGTATATATTCGTTTTTGTAGTTACTGATCACAAATGAAGACTTTAGAAATGTTCTCCGTTTATTCATTGGAACTTAAGGAAATATATTTCAAAAAGTATTATTACTATAAAAATAAACAATACTTCAAAAAGAAGAGAAAAAAAGAATTGAAATATTATTTCTTTAAAAATTACAAATGTTATAAAAAGTTCCATTTTGCTCCCTAACAACACATACTTCAAAAACAGCTTCATTATTCTCTTAGACCAAATAGTATATATTATCTATTTTCTTAAAAGCATCGGTGATAAAATATGGAGCTCACAGAGGTGGCACGCTCCCAGTGTCTATAAAATAAGTCCAGATGAAGAAATTGTTTAATTGACTCTTAAATTGGCTAGGTTGCAAGTGCCGCATGATTCATTCAGCATCTCTTAATGCTATTGACATTTCTCAAAAGTGATTTGGGTAAATCGGTTGAAATTTAAAATATTGTCTTTACACCAAATTCTCAGATTTCTATCAAATTTTGAGTAAAATCTGTTCAGAAAAAAATCCGTCTGTCCGTTTGCTCCAATATAAGTTAACCCGATAAATTACAGAATGAAAAGAGCTAGTTGGATTCGGTACACAGATTTAATACGTATAGTTTAGACGGCCATCAAATTTTGAGTTAAATCCAACAATGAGTTGACCGTTTGTCGGTCTGTACTCTCGGAAACATGTAAGCGCGATAATTCAAACTCGCAGTGAATTAAATACATCAAATTAATGATGAGATTTAATGTCCGTAAATGCAGTTTTGAGTTAAATCTATGTTTCGATTAATTGAGAAGACGTATCTAAAGAACAAATTAAATTTCCGAATACTATTGCCTCATTGAAAAGAGACAGTCGACTCTCCATGGCCGAATAGTCATAACACTAGTCTCATAATCAAGAGATCGTAAGTTCGAATCCCGCTGGAGACAATGCGATTCACTGTTTGTATAAATATTTAATTCCTTGATTTTATGTCTTCATTTATTTCATGTTGCAGCAGATTCTGTAACTTTCTTTAGTTTACCAGATAAGTGTTCTGGACTTTTCTTACTGTCTCCAGAAAAGTATTCTGGAACTTTCCCTGCTAGTATAAAAGCAGAAGATCTGTCATTCACTGTGTTCTGAGTTCAGAGTTGAGTTAATAAATTGGTTTAGCCCTACTTCTTGTGTGTGTCATTGAGTTCCACACTCAAGTATCTACGTGACACTATTATCAGTATACTAGGGCATAATTGCCAAAAATCTTTCCCAGGTTGACATGATAGATTCAATAAAAATCATAAATATTTCGAAATTATTGTACGCCAATATCATGCAAGGAGTTCTCTAGTATGACAGGCTTATTAGAGTGTATGCGAAAAATTTTGGAAGATATCACTCCCTCTGGGTTTTTTTTTTGTAACAAATAAGTCAGATTATGCTGTATCTAGTTCTTCTTATGCAAAAAAAATATATATAAGTATAAAATAATTAAAATGGCATATGATTCTTCCTCCATCAGTTAACACTGAAGAATATAATCAATATTTTTAAAGTTTCATTACTTCAAAACCAAATAATTATTTTATAATTACTCTTCATACCCCAATGATATGCGCTTATTTTACCAATTAAAATACCTTTAATTAAAGCAATAGTGTAATATTTTCCACTTTTAAAAATCAAAATTTTTAAAATAGCATAAAATAAAAACTTATTTAATATTATGTAAGTAATTTAGAAAGTTATTGAACATGGAAAACATTCCAAAGAAGTATATTACATAAATAATGTTGATCGTTCACATTTATTAGTGTTTGCTCCAATGTATACTTTTTTCATTTTTCGTTAATTTTATGATTTATAAAATCAGATGAAAACCTACATAGTGTATGCCAGTGATGTAATTTCAAGCAAAATAAATAAAACTACTTCGCCTAACATCACAAATATGTTAAAGGATAAGATTTGCAAATCATTAGATGGTGAACAAAGGCATAACATTTCTAAGGATAATAAACTAAAACACAAGGGCACGTTTTTTTCTCTTTTAGCAATGTTCGTAATTCAATTATTCAAGAGCCTTCGAAATTTTAGCATTAAAAAGGAATTGTGGATGGTAAAATATTTGACCCGACCTTGGCTTTCTTAGTCACAGCAAATGGAAGATTTCAACTGCAATTATTTCATGAGGGCAACCTATGCTTTGTATTAAAAGTTAATCAAATTTATGTTTTCGAAACATCTTTAAAGCTTTGATTTCACCGATAGAACCTGTATCAGTTTTGCTTTGGTTAGAATACTTGTTTCATCAATGCAGAGAGATATTTAAATATTAAAAATTAAATAATAAATTCAAATATTAAAAGATTCAAGAATTAAATAATATATTCAAAGATTAAAAGATTCAAAAATTAAATAATAAATTCAAATATTAAAAGATTCAAAAATTAAATAATAAATTCAAATATTAAAAGATTCAAAAATTAATGCAGTTTAATCAAGTTTTTACGGCAATGCATAAAGTTGGGTCTCTGTATAAGTGCATTTACAAAAAAGCAGTCTCTCAAAACTGCATTCACTGTACAATTTCTCTTTTATTCAGATTTCAAAACAAAGCTCAAATTGAAAACTAATGTTTAATGCATTAAGAAAAGAGAAATTTATTTCACATCGATATAAGCAACGACATGAAAAAATATAAATATAAAATAGTATTTCATAATAATGGCTGAAATCGCTTTAATGAATGTTATGGGAATATTATTTAAAACTAAATACTAAAAAAAAGTGCAAATTATAATCAGGAATCACGAATCATTGATGATTTATTTTATGCATGGCAAAGTTGCATGAGAAATATTTTTGCATTTAACTTATTAATAAAAGGAACATAAGTATAAATCTGAAAAAATTCAATTTCAAAGTAAAAAATATATATATATTTCCTATAAGATATTTATGCAACATCGAATATTCATGAAATTGCATAATCAAATATTCATATCTCTTTTGAGATTTTAATAATGCATAAATAGTTTTCTTTCCTCATGACCATATTACTACACTTTAAAATGATTTTTTGTGCACGTAATAATTATACAAAATTATTCAAAGTAAATCTAAAATGCTTTAATTATCTAATATTAATAAATGATTTTATCATTTGCAATAAAAAATTACTGAATGCATGTATAATTTCGTCTTAAATTTAACCATTTCAAATATAATTCGAAATGAAAATGATGCAAATATTAGTTGAAATTTCTTTTGAATTAATATTCTTTCTTTAAACGAATGAATCAGTTAAATTTTTCGTAGACACAACCTTATATTAGCGAAAACAATTTTGCATTTCAATTTTTTTATATCATCAATTTATAAACCTGAGATCACTTCCAACTTCTGCTTTTAGAAAGGACTTTTGTTTATTAATGGTTTTAGTGCATTTGAAAATCTATAATCTTCAATTGATGATCAGAAGAAGAATTTGTTCTTACTTATTTCTCTGAGAAGATCATAGAAAAATCAAAATGACCTTGCTTATTCAGTCTGCAAAATACGCAAATTTATTCAGTTTCAATGATAAAATTAGCTTTCTTTCTGTATGAATTTAGATAAAATAACTTATATTAACATAAACCCAAGGAATTATCAAACATTTTATAGGATTTAAAGTAAACAAATCTAATATTACGCTAATTTGCTGTAGAATTAAAATTACGTTAAATGAATAATCCCAAGATCTTCAGCAATAATGCAATTATTTTATCATAATAATACATTAATTTTGTCTTTAGTTTGTCTGTTTTTTAATTGAAGATAATTCTTTATATGTTTTAATTTATTGTCAGACATAAAAATAAATGAGAAAAAATGATAAGAAACTCCAGGTTGCATAATTTTCTCATATACGCTCTCTGAACAAATACCCGATTAATACAGATGCTAATTATTAATTTTTTTCTCTTTATGTATATGTTTTCTATTTAGATTCGGAACAATTTAATGTACATCAATATTGTTTGTCATTAACAGAAGAAAAATAGATACATTTGAGCAAAAGGCTTATTTTCTTTGTCTTTTAAGTTTTTTACCGATATTGTATATATTTTACAGGATGAACAATCCTAATCTTTAACAATAATATGTCCAAGAAATTAAATGATTTATCACATTGGCGTTTATTGTTAAGAATTATTAATAACAATAATTGTTATTAATACTTGCCGATGTCGATTAATCGTATTGACCTCAGTATATATAAACTCAAAAAATATAAGCAAATTGTTTTTTCTGATATAATTGCCGAATTAATGTTACCAATATCGAAATTAAGTTTGAAATGATACATAAAATACTTATAAAAATGAAGTTTAAATAATTATTTTGTCATAAAAATGAATCAAAATTTGAACAAAGATAATTAAATAACACTAGTAAAAGTGAAAAAAGATATAATTTTTTACAAATGCTGAATTATTTCCAAAATGTTGTCTGCATAACAAATTACCCAAAAATAATTGTTGTATCATACCTCATTATTGAATATCTGTTTTATTAATAGAGATATTAATGCCTAACTTCAGTGGTTTAGTTATATTAACGACCCCTTTTAAAGCAACGTTAGGGCTATTTTATGATGGACCTCGTAATTTTGAACCGCGGTCAGATGATGAGGACGACATCTTAGCTGGTACGAGCCTGAAACCCGTCGGTTCCGAACCCGAGACCTTACCGCCGGGCTACCGTGGCCCCTACCTTCAGTTGTGACCTAAACAAAAATGGTCTTCAAATGGATTTAAATTTATTAAATATCGTTACATTATTTGGATGCTTGTATAGCCTGGTTGGTAGAGCGTCGGATTCGCGTCCCTTAGGTTAGTTGGGGTTAGGTTAGTTAGAACCCCGCCGGCCGCGGGGTTTCCCCGCGTGCTTGGTGGGAATCTGTCGTGGTCACAAAGTCCTCCATTTCGAGAGTAATACCACTGGGGGTACTGGATCAGGGGTGATCGTTCTCTGATTCAGGTCTAAATTACGGTCTGTGGTTGAGTGAATGAAAAATGCGTGAATGAAGTCCACCCCGTAAATAGGGTTGTGACATGTGTGTAGCTAAGTCGTTCTCTTGCACCTAGATGGCGCTACTGTAGAAACAAGAGGCGCTCCCCCTCAGGCTTAAATCGGCTGTCTTCGAACAGCGGGCTTGTCTATAGCAAGTGCCATAAGAAACAACAACATTATATGGAAAATTTGTTATCTTTGACAGATTGTTTAAGGAATAAGAGCGACATTTTTAATTTATTACTATCGTTATCTTTTACATCTACGAAGATTTTTTGGTATGAAACATTCTTACAGCCGACACATTACAGTTATGAATTTCAATGGATTTTGTTTAAAAGTATGTCTAGTGTTAATTTTAAACTTTAGAATGAGGTTGATATAAACCAAGAAATGGAATTTTAAAATCCAAATTTTCGAAGGAAAATGTTCATCACTTTTCATATCACCAGCAAATTAGTTCTAATAGCTGTAGAAGTCTGTGACATTAAGTCGTAAGTAATCCATCAAGCAATTATGTAAGGATTGATAGAAAAAAATTATAAGATAATCTAGATAGTGACATCATAAAATGTCGATTAATTTTGCTGAAAACATTAGTCCTTATGGTTTAGTTACAAATAAGTTGTAGAAAAATAAATCCTAAATGGTTTGATTTTATATAGTTTCTGGAAAAATGTATCCTAAGGATTTATTTAATAACAAAACATATTAATTCATATTAGTGAAAAAAGCATTGCAATTATTATATATACCATACCATAAGGGATTATTAATTCAGCAGTTTTATATCAATTATTATCCGATTGTTGTTTGGAAGGTCTAAAAGTCCATGTTATTATATTTTCATGTAATGTCTAATCTTAGAAAGGCAACCAGCAACATAAACCTACTCTTGCCAATTGAGAAAATTATTCAAGCAATAAAGCTCTGTTGATAATGTTTCTAACTTTATTTCTACCTGAAATGCAATTGTCCCTTCTATTGCAAGATTTTTCTTATGTATAAACATGAATATTTTATTATCAAATGACAGATAGTTCCATTCTTAAAGTAAAATATTTGTGAACGATGTCGATAAATAAGTCTTGGAACATCATTCCGTGTATCAAACATAATAGGGGTGTCAAAATGCAACTGCTTGATCCTTGTATGGAATTTGAATTCTGGAAAGTTTATATTTAGCTTTTTTGACATTAGGGCACGTGCGACATGTATCATTCTGTATCTAGCTCCTCAAAAGAACTTCTTTTTTCACAGTCGTTTATATATTTCATGAAATCTTCTATAATAAACAAGCTGATATACTTTTTATATGTATTATTCTGTTAGAAGTCAACAACCGTATCATGTTCGTCTCAGTATTGTATGGATTAATACACAAGTAATTTGAAAACGACTTTTCAGCATAGGTTAGTAATATTAAATTTAATATTTTAGTATTACATTTTACTAAATAATGTATTTTTCAAAAAATTTCAAGATGTGCTAAAGATTTTTTGATATTTGATTGGATTTATAAAATTAATATTGAATTTTAAACTTAACAATCAAAGTTTTTAACAATAATTTCAATTCAGTTAAAAATTTTATTTCATATGCATCAAATACAAAAATACAAGGCGGTTTGTATTGAATGGGACAAAAATAAAGCATATATGTGAATTGCTGTAAGTAATTTATTTTGATACATCAAATTGTATACATCAATTGTACATATGTATGCTCCTTCGGTGGCATGGCAATTGTTAATGGTATTCTAGTTCCAGCCAACCAACATCATGACAGAATATCCGCTGTTAAAAAAGTGCAACACGTCAATTATCCGCTGCTTCATTTATTATAATTCTAAGAAAGCAGATGCACGAAGGTATTGCATTCGATAAAACTACATAAAGTTAGATTCGGCATCCGAAAAGGCAATGGAATATCATTTGACTCAGCTCGGCCACATCGATGAAGGAGAGACTATCATGCAGGTATTGATGAAATTTGACATACTAATGTGATGGAGCACCGTTTTACTGCTGAATGAAACTGGAAGCGCTTTTTCTTATTGAGGGAGCAACCACTGTGAGAGCACTCCCTGATAAATAAACCGTTTAATTGATTTTTTCAACGAAGAAAAAAAAGAAACAAAAACACACGACTCAAAGAAGGCACGCGGTAAAAATTTCTGAATGACAGGACCGCCGCAACAGCAATACTGGCGGGAAATATGGTTGAGTTCTAAGGTACCTAAGGTCACGGTACGACACTTCCCTAAGGAAGTACCTACCGTTATTGAAGGGAGGAGCCAGACCCCCACTTTTTAGTGTACCCTCCAACCAGGTGAGAATCAACCACCATGATGGAACCTTCTTATCCTCATTTCGAGGTGCCCCCGGGGGGCTTTTCCGCAAATTAAAAGGCAATTTCCCCTGTAAACTTATATGTTCGTGAAACCAGTCATCTCTATTTTATGTTGCAAACCTGCAAAGAAATATTTAGATAATGATTTGTCGGAAAATTTTAAAGTGGATTATTTTGGAACAGGGATTTTTATGGTGCATAGCCAAAATTGGCCATGCTGGGACAAGACAAGTGGTATGTGTATATTTCCGTAAGATCTATTATTAAAGAAAATAATAGTTCCCCAATATGAAAATACAGAAAGAAACTTTAAGCTTGCAGAAAGAAAGTAAAATAAATTTGAAACATGACTAATATCTTGAAATTATGACTCCAATTATAAAAAAAAATATCCCGAAAAAGTTTTTAATTACCTAATAGTATTTATATAAAATGGATAATATTTATCGAAAAGTTTTGAAATGTGTACTTCTGAAATATGTATATACGTCTCCGTAACGCATGTCACATTGTTGTTTGAGGCACATTCAATTCTGCACTCGCAGGGCGTGTTGATGTTTCGGAACTTTGTAAACATGTTTGACGAATTTTTTCAACCACTATTATTTCAGAGGGTGCTTGATCTGTGTTGGTTATCTTATATAAGCCTGTGATCTTGATGCGGTGACTCTTTTCCAAATGCCGCTCGAAAACGCCTTTAACGACGATACGATTTGTTTTGGTATCTTCCAAAAGAGATCTTTTTCCTGAATGGATGACACCATTGTGTTAACGACGGTGGCGATTAACAACTAAATTAACAACTTCTTCTAGCCTCTAGTAAGAACTTCATTTCTTGAAGAATTTTTGCTATTTTTAAATAAAACTAGTTTAATATTAGTTTTAGAATAAGTCTGTTTCAACTAAGTAAATCTATTACAGAATTCGTAATTATGCTATTCTTTCTGTCCCTTTCAATGTGAACCACTCTTCATAAGAAATAGTGGAATCATCTCCTGATTCTTTGAGAAGCTATTTCCTGTCAGACGCAATCAATAGTGTGGTATCAAACTAAAGTTTTTTAAGTTCCCATTACAATTACTTAAATTTATCTTAGAAAATCATTTCAAAATTTAAAGAGCAATATATCGGCATATGCTTTAATGGATTTTTTTTATGGTTCAATATGAATTCTGAAGAAAAACAATCTAAATACGCTCGCTTATTATAAAAATAAAATATTCTAAATGAATTACTTAAATTTCAACAGAATCATCATTTTTTAAAAAAAAAGACAATTGTCTGCATAATTACCAGCATTAAAATGGCTAGTTGCTTAAAGAAAAATAAAATTTAAAGATGTCAGGTATAAAAAATAAAATATTATATACTTTCTGCATTTTTTGAGCGGCACAAATGTTTTTATAATATGTGATGAAGTTTAATTTATGCAAATTAGAATATTGGTATAAAAATCTTAAACATATCGAAAAAAGAGTAATATGTATAAAATGACAAATCACTGCACTTCATATTCTTAGATTTTTTTTCAAAGCATTTCTTAAAAATTTAATTAAGCAAAAAATTATTTTTTGTCAAATTCATATAAGAAATATTTAATTTATTTTGATAATAAAGCAATTAATTTTTTTATCTTAAAAACATTTAACTTTATTTGCAAAAATAATTTTTAAATGTAAATATTTTATTATTAAAATTCTATAAAATTAAATCGTTTTTCTAAAATGCATTTATATAATGCTAATCAAACAAATTAATAACCTTTATTTTCAACATATTTAACTCTTGAAAAGTGATGAACTTTAACATTTTCGGTTGCAGTAAAAATATATTGGTTGTTCTTGGAAAATTTTTATCTTGGAAATGTAATCATTTGTTGCAAAAATAGGATTTTGAATTTTACTTTATCATGTTTTATGCGTTATAGAAAATATGCATATTATAACATGACATCACATCCATTCAAAATGCTCATAGGTCGAAGTTCATACAGTAAGGTATTCCAAACTGCACATATAGAAAGAAATGGCATACGGTGTGAAACTCATAAATGGGCGTACAGAGATAAATGGTATACTGTATGGGACTCGCACTGTGTCAATCAGATAAATGTTCTAGACATACGTCTGGTTAGAGATAACGTCCAATGAGCACTCATTTTCAAAACTTTGTGCTTTAAAATTTTTAAAATATGATGAATCCGTAATTATAAATTGTAAATAATAATACTATAATTTCATGCAAATAATTATTTCCTCTAGATTCAATAAGAAAATGGACTCTATGATTTTAACGTTACAAGAATATACCATTAAAATAGTTAATTCATTTCTGTTTGATGCATTATCTTCTGATACAAGATCTAATAGGGCAAGTTTTTGCAGTAATTTACCAGAAAAGAAAAAAGATAAAACCAATTAAACTTATTTCATTAAAAAATTTTAAATCAAAAAAAGTTTTTAAATCTCTTTATGGTTTAAGTGATCTCTAAGAAGCTAAAAAAAATTATAACTTCAATACTCTTTCTGTATAAAATTTGTCTGTTATGATATATTTCATTTTTATGATGAGATCCATTCAGTTTAGAAATTCAAGTAGTTCTATGGACCTGTAAAAATAAATTTCAAGAGCCACTCTTAATTTTTTAAAAAAAATCTTTATTTGCGTTTATTCTTTAAGATTGAAAATAAATAATTTCTGGGGTTTATTTTCAAATATTCTTATGTTATTTACCGTATTTGAAAATTTCTTAGGCAGAAAAATATTCATGTTCAAGTTTATCATACTTTCGCTATATTTTTTAACTATTTTTGTTGTATAAATAACAGAGTACGCTGAAAAAACTTTTTATAATATTCTTGAAATATAGATTCACAATAAGAACTTTTTAAATGGATTAAACATAATGTTGAAGATTAAATTAGAGTAAGAAAGTACTGCTAATATCTCTATGAAACCAGCATGAGTGTCACATCCTTGATATTCTCATATATTTACACTACGATATGTTTTATATCATAGCATTACCAAGAACGGGGAAAAAAAATTAGTTCGAGATATTTTGAGGTATGCGCTAAAGAATCAAATGAAAATCAACAGTTACGGTTACTGTGACAAAATTTCAAAATGTTCAAATGGCAATGCCAACTTATTTTTATTGAAATGGGTTCTCCATATCAAAAATAAATAAATAAATAGCGTTCGGACGGTACCAGTTGTACAAAAATTAGCAGTGCTAGATCAACTAAGAAAATAAAGAGAAAACAATTTTGGTGTGCTTAACAGAGACGTGAAGTTAAACAGATCCCTTTCAGCACGGTACGTGCTTTGGTTCTGGTCATCATCTGCGTATTAAAAATAAATAGCGTTGGGACGGTACCGGTTGTACACAAAGTAGCAGTGCTATTTCGAATAAGAAAAAAAAGAGAAAACAATTTTGGCGTGCTTAACAGAGACGTGAAGTTAAACAGACCCCTTTCAGCACGGTACGTGCTTTGGTTCTAGTCATCATCTGCTGTTCTAGTGATCAAGTGTATATTCGTGATTGTCTACTTCCAACTGTCAAGTATGAAGGTGGATCTGTCATGATATGGGAAGCCATATCTTGGTTTTCTTCTGAATCAATCGTAACCCTAAAATGAAGGATTACTGGGAAGAAGTATAGAGAAATTTTAGCTGACCAGATCCATCCTATGATGCAAACTTTGCTTCCTGCAAGAGAGGGAATTTTCCAGGATGTTAATGCACCAACCCATGCAGCGAGACTTGTCCAATCATGCTTTTATCAACTCGAGGATGAAGTTAAACATCTGCATTGGCCCGCACAATCACCCGACTGAATATCCTCCACTGGTATCTCTCCCAGAACTTTCATAATATCTCAAGGAAGAATGGTACAGTATTCCTCTAAACACTATTCAACACTTTTATGAATCGATTTCTAGGCGAATCCAAGCTGTATTACAAGCCAAAGACGATACTACACCATACTAATAAAGGATTCTTTATAAATCTAAGGTGTTTCCATTATTCTGATAACTATCTGTATATATAGTGAGGTTAATGAATTACAGCGCAGGAGGCTGCGGCATTCGGTGATTACGGAAGGCTATAAACTTAACATCTATTCCTCCTCGATTTTGTCTGCAGTCAAACAGTTTAACGCGTTTCAAGTTTCATAACAGAATTAAAATAATTAAATGTGTACAGGGTGGTCAAAAAAAACTTCCCCTATATATGAAACCCTAGCGGCCTATCCACTCAACCAATCGAACCAAAATTTCAGACATGGTTGTTTGAAGATATGCGCTGGAGATTGTGATGATTCTAAAAACGCAGAGATCACGGTTACGGTTACAATGAGAGAATTTCGACATTTTCGAATGGCAACACCCACTTTTTCCTTGCGCAAATTGACCAGCGTATTGAAAAACCACAAATGACGTTGGAACGATTAACGTGTGACGAAAATTGCCGGCGTAAAGCATTTGCAAAGAAGAGCAATATAAAGACTAATGACAATACAGAGAGGAAAGAAAAAAAAAACTTTTATAGGAGTGGAAAGTTATAATTACAGGTTTTCAACGTGTTCGCCTTCGCAGGTGAAAACGCATTGTATTCGGAAGATTGTGGACAGCAATATCGAACGTAATATGAAAGAAGGAATCTGCATAACTTCCCACGTGTTATGACATCTTGCAATTCTGACACATCTCGTGGACCAGGCGTGTACACCTTAGATTTCAGATAACCCTAGAAGCAGAAATCCATAGAAGTGTGGTCGGGGGATCGAGGTGGCCACGAAACCTCAAAGTTATGAGAGATGACTCTATCACCAAAGTGTTGTTGCAGCACTGATCGAACACATTGGGTGACGTGTGGAGGAGCTCCATCTTGCATCCATACAATGTCACTAATGACATTTCGTTGCTACTGTTTAACCCTGTGAATTATGCAAAGTGCGTCAAAGCTCTTCCTCTCTGTGTTGTCATTAGTCCTTTATAATGTTCTTCTTTGTAAATGATTTACGCCGTTAATTTTCGTCACACGCTAATCGTTCCAACGTCATTTGTGGTTTTTCAATACGCTGGTCAATTTGCGCAAGGAAAAAGTGGGTGTTGCCATTCGAAAATGTCGAAATTCTCTCATTGTAACCGTAACCGTGATCTCTGCGTTTTTAGAATCATCACAATCTCCAGCGCATAGCTTCAAACAATCATGTCTGAAATTTTTATTCGATTGGTTGAACGGATAGGCCGCTAGGGTTTCATATATAGGGGAAGTTTTTTTTAGACCACCCTGTATATTGGACAATATTCTTAATCATAAATTTAGCACAGAATCACTTTTATCAACGAGATCATATATTAAATTTTATTTCCTACTTTTCAAAGGGTGTAAAGAATGTTTAATGAATTTCATCATTCTAAATAACTCCATTCCTGAATTCTCTTGTTCAAACACAAATATAATTCTAAAATTGTCTAGAGGTATGAAACTTTGATTTCATCAAAATTTCAATATTTGATTACATGTCTGTTATAATACTTTCTCCTTTTATATTTCATGTAAGTAATAATAAAAAATTATTTAAATTATTGCTTTTCTTACTAACCTTAATTAAATATAAATTTCTACTCATAATTGTATTCGATGAAATTGCCGATTAATTATAATGCCGTGTTAATCGATTGGTATGCGGAGTTATCCATTAATAATAAGGAATTCTGTATAGGGTTGGAGGGGTGATACTCTACAGGTCAGACCATTTGCCTTAAAGCTATTAAATTTCATACAAACAGACTGCAAAAAGTAAAAATATGCAAACCTAAACTATTTTTACAGAATTTCGACTGGAAAATTCATCAGAATAAATCAGATCTTAAGGTATTCCAACGAATTCTTCCTAAAAGTATTATTGAATAAAAATGCACTTTATATTGTTTTTAAAATTTTAAAAAAAGTGCTCAAGATTATACCAAATATCAATCGTGCAAATTTTTTACCAAGCCCTTTTTTTTTTTTTTTTTTTTTGACAATTGATTTCTGTATTACAATGAGATCTGGAATATTTTCATTGTTTCCTTTAATATTAACCCTTTAAAGGGCCATTTTTTTCTAGTCATATTATGTTAAAATATTTTTAGGCTTGAAATCAGAATAAGAAAAGGCATTCGTTTAGCTTATTAGATAAATTTAATTTGATTAATTAATTTGGTTAATTAATAATTAACAAATCAAGGCACGTCATTTTGTCTATGATAAAGAATTGAAGCATCTAAGTTTCTGACTTATTAAAAAAATTTGTCAGAACTTATGCCAACCTACATAATTTCATACAAAAATTGATAAATTGGGTGGGAAACATACTTTCCACGGCCCTAGAAAGGGTTAAATCGCATTATTTCCTCCCGTTTTTGAAAACTAAGATAAAGCGATCAATATTTGTTCACATGAAGAATTAAAATGTCATGATATTCGTCTCCATTCCAAAGGTCCATGTACACAATAAAAAGAAAAGATGCAGGGAGATGGAAATAACATGCGTTTGTCTATAAGAATTCAGTGCTTAGAAATAATTAGTTGAAGAAATATCAAATTATACGTAAGATATTAAATATTCTAGGCAAATCAAAATCCGTAAGTAACGAAATAAAACAAATACGGTAAATTTTTATGAAAGAAAATAAAGAAACATCTTGGGATTGTTTCATATTAGCATGTATTAAACTTCTCATCAAAAATATAATCTTTCAAGATTTCCCTGAAAGAATTTGAGCTATTCAATTTATTTGATAAAAATATTTTCAAATATCCACACATTCAGTAGCTAAAAGAAAAACATTTCTTTTCTAGTTCACTAAATGCATAGAATCGTGAATCAATATTGTCTGGCATCTGGAATTTTAACAATGCCGTGAGGTATAATTCCCACTTCAAGTAAGTTCAATGCATATCTTTTCGAAATTCTATTTCAACACTGGTAAATACATTCATGCATTTTTCACACAATAAGATAAATAAAGAATAATGAAGCAATTTGAATATTTTAATATATTTCCCCTGAATTCGTGAAATGTGAGTATTTTCTGCCATTCAATAAATCTTATTCTATCACTTGTCACTCACCTCAAGGGAACTGACATATGATATTTTAAACTTCAGAAAATATGTTTCTGTCTCTGGATTCTGTTTTATGGAAATGTGTTCAACGAAAACATTTTATCAACTTTAGAAATCTCAAGTGATATGCAAATATAATATATTCTGCCCCTGACAATCAAGGACATGTAAAAGATGTACAATCTTTTATAAATAACTATTCGTATGGTTATTCAGGAATATCGATTATATTTTATTTCTATGAAACTTCTTATATATAAATTCATACAAAGTATTTTGAAGTATTAAAATTGGAAATATAAGGAAGCATATACTTTTAACAATCTTACTCATGTTCTGGTTATTATATGCATGAACCATCCTGATAAAGTTTAGTTCCACGATATTATAGCCATTAAAAATACTCGTGTATTTCTACTGTACTTTGTTTTTGTGGTACTTGATTTTTCCTCTTATTTCCCTTAACTGACAAAATTATAGGGAACCATATTCTTTTAACAGTCTTACTCATGTTCTGGTTATTATATGCATGAACTTTCCTGATAAAGATTAGTTCCATGATATTATTGAATCATTAAAAATACTCGTGTACTTCTACTGTACTTTGTTTTTTGTGATACTTGATTTTTCCTCTTATTTCCCTTAATTGATACAAAGTATTTTTAAGTATTAAAATTGGAAATATAGGGAAACATATTCTGGTTATTATATGCTTGAACTTTCCTGATAAAAATTAGTTCCATGATATCATTGAGTCATTAAAAATATTCGTATACTTCTAATGTACTTAGTTTTTTGTGAAACTTGAATTTTTCCCTTTATTACTCTTATATTTAAAAACTATTTAGATAATGAACAGGATTTTTCTTCTTCAAAAAGATTCACTATTAAAAATTTAATAAAAGGATGAAAATAGTTTAAAGTTTAATGAAATTATAAGAAACAATGTCCGAAATAAGGCAAAATAATTTTTTTTGAAGTCAAATTTCAGAAGAAAAAAAAAATACGTCAGTAAATTAGTTTTATTAAATGAGATTATTTTCTAATTAAAAATGAAACATGCTTGAGACATAACATTTTAGACATTTATAACTGATAAATCACCCTAACCACCATTTATTGTTTTAATTAATTTAATTTACAATAAAAATTCCACAATTCGTTTCATCCTTTAATATTCAACTAAATGATCTCACTGCTCTTTTGAATACCAAAAAGGCCACATCATTCTTTATTATTAAGAACGATTTGATTCTTTTTTGCAAAGCATATTTTCCATTGTATAATCTTTAAACGTAGATTGGAATGCATTATGGGGAATTCATCTGCTTTTTTATGATCAAACTTCATTTTCTATAATTATTTTTTCCAAAATGCAATATACAGGGTGGTTATAATTAAACATCCCCTATAAACAGCATCCTACAACTCAAACGAATGAATGAAATGCAGCGAAATTTACTATATAAGTTATATTCGAGATAAGCTTACGGAATCTTACAAAAAAGTTCCAAAATGTCCACCAGAGGGCGCTTTTTCCAGAAAAACATTCATTTTAACACAATAGACGTCCAAAATGGAATACAGAAACAATATTAACATTCCAGAACAAGAATTGTGAGTAATAAAATGAAAAACTGGAAAAAGATGTCAGTTCTAGGAAAAACAAAAAAATTTTGAGATTTCTTTGCTCGCTTTCTGCAAAACAGATTAGGGTAAAGAACGTTTGCATTCGTTGTCATGTTTTATGTTAATGTTTCTAGCTGTAATGATGACGGTATCTTGTTATGACAGTGTTGCAACATTCAATGACTTAAAGAACTCCATAACGCTTCATGTGCGAAACATCACAACTGATCAGTTACGATCTGCTGTTGAAAACACACTGTCCATCGACTTGAAAGTCTGTAGATGAATGAGGATGGTCACATGGAGCACCATTTCCTACATCATCTTGGGCATAATTAACAACTGCTCCTCTTGTGCAATTTCGTCCTAATCTATTCTTCTTTATGAAAACTGAACAGTTTTTCTCAAACAGCGTTCTGTTATTTTTTCCTTGCCTTTTGTTAATATGATTCGATGACAAGAACTAGTCAATAAATGTTTATATTGTTTCTACATTCCGTTTTGGTAGTTTATTGTATTAAAATTGTTTTTCCAGAAAAGGCACCCTCTGGTGGACATTTTGGAAACGATTTTTTTTTTTCGAAATTCCGTGAGTGCATCTCGATTATAGTCTATATACCAAATTTCGTTAAAATCCGTCCACCTGTTTGCGTTCTAGGATGCTGTTTATAGGGGAAGTTTAATTATAACCCCCCCCAGTATATTAGCTTCTAATCAGTAACAAGCACATAAGACACATTCGAAGCAAGAAAAATTTTTATATCCAGAAAATCATTATAAATATTTGTTTTATAAAAAAAAAATTGTTTCAGATATACAAGGGGTGTTCAAATGAAAAAGTACGAAACGTCGTAACAACGTAATCGTTAACATATTTGTCAATGCCATTATGGGAGAACGTAGCTACACATCAAGGGATGCGATTGAAGTTTCCGGTGTAGATGGGAGCATGCGCGGGTGCCCTCATGCGCAGAAGAGAGTAGAGGCTTATAAAGAGCGCCGTCCAATTGACGTGGCACTCCGATGTATACTGTGAGACACTCCGAAGACTACATGGGTCCATTAAGAACAAAAGACAGGGTCTACTCACGAAGGGTGTGGTTCTTCTCCATGATAACCCACACATATCCAGGGCCACACACACGGAACTGGCCAAGTTCAAGTGGGAGCAGCTCGACCATCCGCCCTACAGTCCGGACGTGTCACCCTGCGATTTTCCTGTGTTTGGTCCCCGGAAAAAACATCTGAAAGGGAAGCGCTTCAACTCGGTCGGCGAACTCAAGGACTCTGTGAAGGACTGGATCTCGCCACGGTCACAAGAACTCTAGGAACAAGGAATGCTTCGGCTCTTTAATCAATGGGATCGTTATGCTCAGGCCTATAGTGTATACTTTGAATCAAGTCTTCATTTATACCAATAATGTCGTTTTATACCTTTTCATTTGAAAACTTGTATACATTTCATCTAAAATGGCTGAATGATTTTCATATAGCGATTTATAATTTTCCTGTCTCTTCGGTTATGTAGAACTGATCATGATTTACGAAGGAATTCAATTAATTAAAATAGTTTAACATCCAGCAAATAAATATTTTTGTAACAAATTAACGAATTAAATTTTAAATTCCTAACAGTTTAAATTCATTGATTACTTGAATATTTCACTAAAGAAATGTGTTATCTTAATTAATCCATGTAGAAAGAAACAGAATAGTAATAATTGTTTTGAATTTGACTTGATGATATATTTACATTGTATAAAGTTTTATGAAAGAAATCCGCTTTTGTCAATGAATAATACATGTATTCAACCTCTTTCTATTCATTTTGGATCAATTTCTTTCATTTAAGCTTAAATGTCTTCGAAAAACATTAAATACTTATCTATTTTTTAAATATATATATATATATAATATATGAATTAGAAATTTATCATATTTTAAATCAATAAATGAAGCACAACGTGCTTTACTGTTTCACATCCTTAATTAAATAATTGTTACTACGTTTATGTAATTCTAGAAAGTATTTTATTTTTGACTCAAATAATTTACTTGAGAAATAATTTATGAAATCGTCCTTCACATTATTTTCTAAAAACCGATTTATTCCTAATAGTAAATTCTCATAAGTTTTTAGAGGGGTAATTTAGAATTTCAGAAATGTGTTACTTATGGCACGATATTAAATTGCAAAATAAAACCCTTTGATATGGACATTTTGGAGCTGAAATATTATCTTACAATTACCTGTTGAAAATAATATTTCGGAGTAAATTATCTTCAAACAGTAGAAGATAAATTAGAAAATGTAAGAATATACGTACACCATATAAGTATATTATTTACTTACTGCGTACTTACCACCCTGCGTAATACAAAAAATAGAATAATTCAACATAGAGATATCTTATAATACGGCAACATCCATAATATGTTCTTACATAAAGTACATGTCGTGTCAGTCTGAGATATCTTGAAACGAGAATTTATCTTTTTTTTCGTTCTGACGTAGTTTCTGCACTAATGATGCCATATTACTTCTTCAGATAATGGAAATCTTTTGTATCGTTTAAGCCTACAGTTTAGAAACACTTTTATTCTTAATTCAGCTTATATAATATTTTTGTTTTTGAAATTTCGTGTTAATTATTCATAATATTCTAACTATTAAAATAATTTGTGTGTACAAAAAATGCGTATGCACTGGTATGAAACAATGGGGCGTCTCCGATTCTGAGGTTATTATCATGATAAGGTAAAATATTTTTTTAAAAATTAATTTTTTCTAAAACAAATCCTTCAGATGGTCAAATCTTTATTTATATGAAAATGCTTCATACTCTATAACATCAGAAAATGTATTCTTTTTAACTAAAACTGCAATTACATCTAAATGAGCCGGTATCCAGGCATAGGAGTATTGCGTTAGTGCGTCTTCCCCGTATTCTAGGTGTCCCGGATTCGAGTCCGGGTTCGGGCATGGTGGTTCTTTTGTGTTCTATCTGTGAGGTGTGTGAATGTGTCCCTTGTGAAAAGGGGTTGTGCAAGGGAATGTAACGCATGAAGTAACTAAGTCGTACTCTTGGCCCTAGTTGGCGCTATGAAAAAGCAAGAGACGCTCACTCGGCTTAAATCGCTGAAAGATAACTGTCAACTTGTAAAATGCCATAAGTCACAACAACAATATCTAAGTGAGTCCAAAACTTTTGCAAGAAATTAAAGTTTTTACTAACTGTCTAGGTAAGTAAAACATAACCATTATTTAATTTTCTTTCCTTGACTTTCAAAAGTCTTGTATGGAAATTATTGCTTATAATCGTCGCTATCATATACAACAGAAGTAGATATTTGTTTTGTCACCAGTTCCTGACATAAGATTGCTCTTTAGAAGAATGTGTCTGTATTCCGATAAGGTTCTCTGTTTCTGAAAGAGCTATCATGATGAATTAATGAGTTTTTGCTTATTTAGTAAGTTCTCCAAAAGCTTTTATATTATGTTAAACATCAATAAATTCATTGGTGTATATAAAAATTGCTATTACTTCTAATGTCGGGGAAAAATTAAAATCGTACGGATTTTGCGTATAAAGGACGTTTGACATTAGGTTATTTTCGTTTTTTAGAACCCCAAATCTTTCATATGTATCAAAATACTACATATTTTATATTTTCTTCATGTTAAACCTCTGTAATCTATAATTGAGCTTTCTAAATGTATACCTAAGTTTGGTGAAAATCTACTTTGCAAGAAATTTCCGAATAAAGCAAGAATGACTTTATGCTATTTACTTTTTAAAGCTGTCTATTGTCTCGTTATGAGGTTATTTCTTAAAATAAATACCCTTTAGTCTTAGTCGAATTAAAAATTTTTGCTACTACTATTTCCTGACATAATATTGTTCTTTAGAAGAAGATTTTTGTATTCAGTTAACTTGTCATTCCCATTGGAAAAACTTAGTTAAAAAATATATTCATGATAAATTTAGCATAAATTAACATTAAATGAAACTTTTTTAAAATTATTTAAATGATAATAACTACACAAATTATTTCGCAAAAAGGAGCCATCAGAGAACTTAGTAGTATATTTATTAAATATAATTTTTGAAATAGAATTACTGAGACTTCTATAAAAAGTCTTCGATCTTAAATCAAATTTTTATTAAATAAAATATTATATTTAATAATAGTACATTCGTATATATTACAATATATTTAACAATATTACAACTCTTGATATCATGATTATTATTCTCTATTAGAAAGGATTTAATGCGATCTCTTTTTAACAATATTACAACTCTTGATATCATGATTATTATTCTCTATTAGAAAGGATTTAATGCGATCTCTTTTTAACAATATTACAACTCTTGATATCATGATTATTATTCTCTATTAGAAAGGATTTAATGCGATCTCTTTTTAACAATATTACAACTCTTGATATCATGATTATTATTCTCTATTAGAAAGGATTTAATGTGATCTCTTTTTAACAATATTACAACTCTTGATATCATGATTATTATTCTCTATTAGAAATGATTTAATGCGATCTCTTTAATTTTTAGGTGATATATTTTTTATTGTTGCTTGAAAAGTTTTATGCTCATTAAAATTGTACATATATTTAAAGAATTGCTGTTATAATGTTATGCAAACAATATTAATAGGGGAGAGTGCTGTATCTTTAAACGGAGGTACCTTTGACCACTTTGTTCCATGGTGGAAACGGGCGAGAAAATTTAAAGTTTTAGTGATTATTTTAAAGAAACAGATACTTTAATGAACAAAAATAATTTATTTGATTTTCACTTTTGAGATGTAATTCTTACAAGTACAAACATGACATTTTTCCTCGTAACACTTTTTTATTCAATTATGACAGGATTTTTCATTTATGTATTCTGTAGAAAGACCAATAGTTTTATTTTGTGCAAACTTTGACTTTTCTGAACTTAATCAAAGATGAATGATAGATGTTTAAATATGAAACTGAACTAGTATATCACTGTTCCTTTCACCAGGTCAAAGGACGAGCACTTTTTATTTAGAAGAAAACTAAGGATAGGTATCGAACATAAGTATTTCAAATTATGAAAAAAAGATAGTAATTTTTGAAATTTATACTTATTTGATATGTTTGTCTCTAGAGAGTTCCATTTCCGTCTGAAAGGACATTGTAATGCCCTGAAATTAAATATAATTAGGAAGCCCCAAATATTTTTTTTTCTTTTTATTTATGTGTGGATTGTCAATTTACTCTTGAAAGAAAGATTAATGAAAATATTTCAGAGCGATAAGCAGATTTCAGACTACAGTCTGTTACACGATATTATAGAATGTTTTGGTTCTAAGTGGTTTCATCTTCTAATTTCTCTTCAGATGTGATTTTTTTTAATTACGAGATAACTGTTAGACTTCTAGACTGCTTTCCGATTTCAGATTAATATACAAGACAGCTTTTCTTCACTTATTTAAGTGCATTAATGGACATATTCTACTATGTCTTGGAACACCTGCACTATTACTTCTTGATAACAAGGAAAATCACGCAATTCTTCCTGTTACTGAAAGGAGTTTTACTGATTACTACTTTTACTTCCTATTACAATTATAAAAAATAACTTTTTTTTAATAATTTTCGTAACCTTTCATCCACGCAATAATTCTGGAACGCATCCTTTAGACAAAAATACGTTTGTCTTATTCAAACTAATTAAAAAAGACAATGAACAAATGCATGTTAATATCAAGTAATATACGTAGATCTTTTGCCATATATGGTATGGTTTCTAATTAAATTACTACCTCAAATAATGTTCTGGAAGAGTTCAGTGTTCGGTTTAATAAGAATCTTTTCTTTAATGATAAGTTTCTAACTTTATATGTATAATCAACAAGCTGGTAATTCATTCATATGTCATGCTTGATTCAGCCAGTGTAGAATCGTCAACATAAATACTGACCCCAAAATCTATTCAGTTTTATATATGCCATTTATGTTTTAGGGATATTTATCCCCTGAAAATATTATATCTTCTCTAAAGTATACTAAAAAAAGAAATCTGAAAGTAAAATTAAAATTTATCACTAACAGTCCTAAGTTTATAGGTACTGAAATCAAATAATGGTCCTAAAACTTAAAGAAAACATAGAAAGAGACTCAAACTATACTTTGTTTCACTAATATAAAAAAAAATATTAAGAAACTTTTTTTAAGTAGTGATAATTTTTTTCTACAAATTATAAAGACTAATTCTAATGCATTATATAGTAGCATAAAGAATATTTTTCAAAACGAAGCGGACCTATTAAAAATTATGAAATCTTGAAAATAACTTGATTGAATGTATAAAAATTTGAAATTTAATCAAAAATAGATGTCTTATTATTTCATATGTAAATAAAATTAATTTCCTCTTACGTTTGTTTATTTCATCTGTGCAAATCAAAGATACAACATTGTACTGTACCTTTGGCACTATGTAAGAGTTTGTAAAATGTAATTAAAAATATTAAAACTGAATGCTTCAGTTTTTTAAAATATGTAATAAATCCGAAGATAAACAAAGTTAAGATCAGCATTTGTAACAGAATTGCGAACATACATACGACACCAATAAAAAAATGAGCATTGCAAATCAGGCCAAGATAACAATTCTCTCCTACTGGTTCAGAAAAAAATATTGGATTTTGTAAACGTATATTGGAATTTTTTGGTCATTGATTTGGTTTAACTCAGTAATTAAAAATGAATTACTGAGAGGATTAAAAATTTTCCTACACTGCCTTATCTTTCTTCTAATGTTCTGCTTGTTCTTTGTTTTGCGGTGTGAAACCGAGAATACCACCCTTAAATTTTGAAATGTATTTTTGCCTCTCCGTACTCGCTGTAAAGGCTTGTATATAGATAGTTGTTTTTAGTCGATTTCATACAAAGACAAAAAACGAGAAAAATTATTTCGTTTTCAACTCACCGAAATCGCAATTTTTTTTAACAATATATGATAATAATTTTTTACTTTTTAATGTGTCATTGTCGTCTGCTGTTTCTTTCAATTCGGTTTTGGATTTAATTAAAGCTAAACTCTTTTTACATTATAAATTCATTTTATTTATTATTTTCGTAGCAATGTTTTTTGAAAAAATTCTTAATGATTTTAATTAATTTACTTTGTTCGTTATATTTCATTTTTTTGAAAAAAAATGTATTTATGATTAATATATCATGGGCTGCAGAAACTAGAATTATAAGTAAACTTTATTTTAATTACGTGTGTGCAAAATTAATTTAAAGATATTTTTAATAATTTGTTCTATCCGGTTGATATTTCGAGCAAATAATTAATTTCCGAAATTATTTTTCGGAGCTTTTGTTGAAATACTTCAGCTGTGTTAACTAAAAAAATTAGTTAGTCATTTTGCTGATAATTTAAAGCTACAGATTTTAAACATCTTGGACGAGATGATTTATTGTATTGCTCGATCTTTTGAATACAATATTTTGACTTATTTTTTATGATAACACATTTAAACCTTTATTTTGAAAACTTAAATTGTTGAATCTAAGCTCCCAACTCGTTCACAGAGAATATGAGTACGTTTAATTTTAACATAATCTCTTATTCATAAGTGTTCATGAATTTACGAAGAATTGTCAATAAAAAGTCATTCAACCTGTCATACTGCCAAGACTTCTTGGAATGGTAAACAAAAAAAAATCGTTCTATCGAATGTTTTCTTTTTCGATTTTAAATATTAGAAAGCATTATTATTATTAATTTAAATAAATGATATTGTATATTTGCTTAGTAAGCATTGATGGAAAAAGTCAAACAAAATTCCAAATAAACGAGCTAGCTGTTAATACATTATTTAATTAACAAATTTTAATTCAAACTATTTGAGTTTATCTTTTAACTTTTATTAGAATGGTTAGCCCCACAATTTAATTTACATTAAAAAATTTCTTTTCCCTTATTTTTAAGGACCAAAAGCTATTCTGGGTGATAATAAATAATTTTAAAAATAATTTATGACTTTTTTTTATAAATTTTTTCAGAGATTCTTTTTATATCAAAAAATTCCTAGTAAAAAATTCATCAGAATGCTGTTGTTGTCAGCTTTTCAATCCTCAAACTATCAAAATGCTTCATATATAATACATAATTACTTTCCAAACTAGATCTATCAGAGCATATATCACTAACTCCATCCAGAATGCGGTATTTATGTTTAACTTATTTACTGTGGTTTAATTAATTTTTATGCGTTTGTAAAGCTACAGATAAATATATTGAATTCTTCTGTAATTTAATAAACCCCTTTTGAAAGTATAAATAATTATTTTAATAATTATGCTTTGAGAAAAATGAAAATATTTTTAACAAATTCGAAAAATGTTTATAATTTTGTCAGACAATAAATTAAATATTGTCTCAAAACTTGTTTTAAATATAATCTCTTCATAAAAATATATAGAAAATCACTTGAAACCGAATATTTTACCGCAACTTATAATAGTTCAAAGAAATTAAATTGAATCTATTTTTTTGTGTGTCAGCTCACATAATGAAACATAAGGCGTAGATGCATTCGGAAACAATTTAAAAGATAATTATTCTTAGCTTAACAATCTTTAATATAATAAAACCTGTTCTATTCTCAAGCAGCTTGTAGTTGTGTGATGTCGTAGAAGGAAGTAGTCTGTTATGGAAATGAATTGATGCATATGCAATTTAGAAAAGGAAGTACAGAGTAACTCGATTGGTCTTCAGAAATGAGCTCACATTCACATTTACATGCGGAAACAATACCGTTGTGCTTCTTTTATCACAGCGTAATTTTCTTCTCCATTTAAAATTACACATTATGTGCGGCAGAGTAGTTGTTGAATTCCTATGTTAACACCGATATTACTTTTCCTGAGTAATGTTATGAAAGAGAAAGATAAAAGTTGATTCATTACAATAATAAGCAGCATATTCTTAATTTCTATTCAAGTATTTTCTGTGTAAGCAAAAGGTGCATAATTACGAGATTTAAATTTAATTCTACCTTGGAATAAAAAACACACATATATACATGTAATATTTTTCGAATCCATTCGGCTAACTATGTAACATATTTTTGGTTCAAGTAGAATGCAGGTTCGAAGCAGTGAATAGACATTGTGGTTTTAATTTCGTTTTATTCTATTCCGAGAGGCAAGCATGATTATTTACAAGAAGGTGCATTGCGGTACAAAAGCAGAAGGCAAAAAGGGTCGAACAAATGATCACTAGTCTTATATAACATAGAATTTCTGGCCAGCGCCAATTTGGTGATCTTTGACATCTTTTAAAGATCACAGAAGATATAACTTTCATTGATACGTAGCACTGATGGCGCATTAGTTTTACAGAGGAATTAATTAAACCGAAAGTGGAATTGGATCACGAAATAAGAGAATATTTCAGAATGAAGTTACGATGACCTAAATTAAGGTAAAATCTTAGAAATTAATTTGTATGAAATTAAGAGTTTAAAATATCATTACATACATATATTTCTGCACTATCTTCTATCACATTTCCGAATGTCTCGTTAATTTTTTGATACATTCCTATAAAAATTAACATTGGATTCCAGAAATCAAAATTATCAGAATTAGCAAAAAATAAAAATAAAATAATAATAATAAAATAAAACAATCCATTCATAGATTTGTAATTGTTAAAAAGAACTGAAAAACTTATGAAATTTAATAGGTTATAATAATTTAAATACTAAACTTATTGTTCTCTAACAACTTATTTTAAATAGAATGTTTCACCGAAAGAAAAACACAATTAATGATGCTATTTATTGACTAAGATAATTTATAGTTATTAATTTTCATTGAATCAAGTTTGTACACAGAAGGCAAATAGTTTATCGTAAAATATTTTTTTGCAATTTTGTTTGAATTTTATTTTTAAATCTGAAATAAATAATAATTTTAAGTTAATATTTTTAAATTTAAAATGAATAATAATTTTAAATTAATATTTCAAGTTTAAACAATGTTATATTTAGTAAAGCAGTGCAATTCTTTGATTGAAAGGATGTAGGCTACATTTTGGTGCAATAATATTTCAAGAAATATTGCAGAAAAATATCTCAATTTAGCTTAATTTTAATTACTTAAAGTTTCAAAAAAATTGCCTTGGGATTGCAGTTTACTCTGGACCAAATTTGGTAGGTATAGATCAAATGTTCTGTCTTGCTGAGAATCAAAACACACTTGCACATTCATCTTTATAGTTAGTAGAGATTTAACCTCCTCTGAATGTGACCCCGGATTAGAAATTATTATGTAACTTTTCAATTTCTTTCAAAACAATAGAAATTTTTTTTTGATCAGTAAATTTTCATTATTCATTCAATTAATCATTTAAAAAATCAGAAGGCTTCATCCTTTAAAGCGTAATTTATTTGTATATTATTTGACGCATTTATTTGTATTTTTGATGCATATAAGTCTTTAAATTGGCTATTTCTGAATAATGAAAACTTACGCTAAAACCAAACATATAGAGCAAAAAGATTCATTTAAATTAATTAAAATAAATTTTCTATAGTATATTTTCAGTCGAAATATATCAAATACGGGATTTTATTATATGAAAAAAATAATGATTGAAAACTCAGTTCAATTAAGTTTCTTATGTGAATAATATCAAAATATTTTTTCATCAATGACCGCTCTAATAGTATTCTACTTATTGCTTAGCTAAAATCTTCAAAAGAATTTAAGTTTTTAAAAACTTACTAATGAGATAGTTTTTAAACGCAACAATAATGATGGAATCTCAACAATAATGATGGAATAAAATAAGAATTAACTTCATTTCAGGAAGCAATTCTAGAATCTCTAAAATTTATTTTACGAAACAACAGTTGAAAGTTATTCATTAAGTTTACGAAACAGGAATGAAAGTATGCAATTTAATATTTTCATGACTAGGAAGTCACCTTTTTGTGTCTGCAACATTCCATCGAAAAAGGATTTATTGAAACTTTTTTTAACTCTTATGACAGATCTTTCTTTAGTTACTCTTGCATTATTAAACTCATTATTTTTTAATCTTCAGAACGAAGAACAAGTATTTGTTTAAATATAAAATGCTGGCATTGTTTACGAAATAAGCACGCTTTTTGAAATGTTTCAACGTTTGCAGTATTGTATTGCAATTTATGAAATCATTATTAAGAAAAAACAGTTTTTTGAAATATATTTTTTTGCAACTAAGAAAGAAATTTAATACTTTTTTTTCCTTTTAAAATTAATGAAGTCTGTCACATATATTGTGTATTCAAAATAACCAAAACGAAAATAAAAACAGATTTCCAAGGAATTGATACATTCTGACAATTATTAATAGTGGATCAGGAATTTTTTTTTTTCCAAATTATGTCGTAGTATCATTTACTTAAATGACATCTTTAATATTAATTGTGTGTAACGATTTATTAATGTAAAATTATGATTCATATAAAATTACAATTTTACAATAATTGATGCAATACAAATAATTTTTAAATTATTAAAGTTTTGATTTATCGAATCTAAAACGATCATTTGTCAAACATTTAAGATATTTTGACAATGTTGCTTTCATATTTCTGACGTTAATGCACAAATATGATTTATATTCTTCATAAAATTTGAAATGGATTCCATACTTTGCGATGAAAATTATACTTTCGATTGGTTGGTCTAAGGAATTCAGGAATATGGATACAATTTTGCTAATTTATTATAAAGAATATGGATAAAATAAGAAAAAAATAAAGAAATTTGTCAAAAATAGGTAAATAAAGCATACAGCTTAAAGTTCCAAACATTTTGAAAAAATTCATAAATTATAAGATATGAAGAAAATATTATTTATCTTTGTAAAATTTAAATTTAAGTTACTTTTTTAACTCCATAAACGGAATTAATTTTCAGACATTAATCATTATAAAATACATGTTTAATGCATTAAATTATTTTTAAACCGAGCTGAAAATTCTTTGTTAGTTCTATAATATACAATTATTACTTTATTATTAGTATATCAGAATTAATTCTAACGTTTGAAATTTAATCAAGAAATTAAATTTCAAAACAATCTCAAGGCTTCTCAATGTTATAACGTTTATACAAAATTTCGGCTGTAAGTAAGAGAAATGAAGCCATGTAAGACAATGTTAGTAAAAGAAAAATACCATATACATCGGAGATTGTTAGTGACTTAGTGGCTGCTTTAGTAGATGTAACCGAGCTCAGCAGTGTTCTTGTCTCGAACAATTTTTCATCTACCAACTTCTGGAATAGTCCACCACTAACGATTCTAAGAATGACATCATCCAATCTACTTTTGCAGCAGAAACCTTTTTTAAGAGCAATTGCAGTGCTCATTTCTACAATAGAGTCATCAGAAATGAACTTATTGGTGAATGGTGGAATTCCATACCGACTTTGTAAAATTAAACGGGGACCTAACAATGCTAATTTTTTTCCAATTGTTTTACTTGTATCAACGTTTCTGCTTTGATAAAACCAATTTTTCTGTCTAATCACATTTCCAAGTACTTTAAGATGATACGAGTCACTTTTAAGCATAAGCTGGACATCAACACTTCCTTCAGGGGCAAGGCACTTAAAGTTACCTTTCTGCACAGCGTAGGCCATTTCATGAAAATCTTTAATACCAGGATCTTGCAGAGGCACTAAAAGAAATGATAAAAGCACAGAACTGTAAATGAAGATTATAAAAGTAAATGCAATTAGCCATGTTGTTTGAAGAATAGAGCTTTCGATCGATTGTTCTCTAGAAATGAAACGAAATAGTTGCTTCAAGGGATCAGGCAAATGAGAAATAATGTATGTCCTTGAGAAAATCAAATTACGTACCAGAAAGGGCATTATTACCAGAAAAATGAAGAATAATATCCAGACTTTCAACTCAAAAGGGTAAAGAAACACAGCATATTTTGGAAGTTGACCAGGTTTATCAGTGACGAAGGTTCTGTCGATAGTATAATAAGGGGCACTGAAGTCCACGACTTCGCTCCGATCTTCCATAATGGCTAGATATGTTAAACCCATGTCTGCTTCTCCTCGAGCTACCATTCCAATTATCCCAGACCATGTGCCATCTTCCATCAAACTGCCCCATTTTCCATCAAGTGGATTGACGATTTCAAACTGGAAATCCAATTTTTCTGCAAGAATTTTTAAAAATTGTCCTTCAATGCCAGAAATAGCAGTGCCAGAAAGTGTTTTGTTGAAAATAAAAATCGGTTCACCAGACAATGCAGCCACTCTTACGATGCTCGGAAAACTCATGTCAAAAATTATTACTTGAAGTCTTAGGGAACCTTTCCCATATCAGAAAGAATAAGTGCTGCTGCATCTTTACAACTTAAATAAGATTAGGAAAAGTATAATTTTTTTTTCGTGGACAAACAAAATATTTCCAAATATCAATCCTAAATCATTGAACAAATTCTTATGATCTTAAAAGAACAGTTTTTAGAAATGTTTCTTTTTTGAGTAAACTTAAATTAAAAACTATGAGCAAACACCGATGTGAGTCCTATTTCATATTTAAGTAATTGCATGTTAGCAAGTAATTCATAAGGAAATATCATAATGTCACGCAAGCATCGATTCAGCTTAAAATTCAGCAATATCGAAAATGATGTATGTGTTAGATCTATAAAAAGTGCATTAACCAGCATTAAAAGCAAACAAACCTATCGAAAACATTTCTTTAATTATTGCATAGCTTTTTTATTATTATATATTTTGCGTCAACAATAATTTCGGTAACTTATCTAACATAAACAGAACATTAGAATTTGCTATTTGCATCTTCGAATTTCTGTAGAACAATGTTTTAAGCAGTCTTTCTAAATGTTTTTTATACTATTCATTCAGAATGGGAGTGTTTTGGTAATTAATGAATTTTAAATCCAAATAATAAGCTTAGGAAAACATTTATGAAGATATTTATATGGTTAAATGTTTAAAATAACATAATTTTTATGCCTGAATTACAATGAAATCATACATTCTTGTAAAAATTTCCAAAATAATCTTTAAAAGTATAATATCTACATTATACTTTTATAAAATAGTCTTATCTAATCTACAATAATTCTTGTACGTGACCATATGTTGTCGAAAATCTCGGCAGTTAAAATAATAATACTTATTCGTCCATTAGTTATACAATATTCTGGTTATTATGATTACATATAAAATATTTCTTAATCCTCAAATACACCATTGAGTCCTTGTATTTATTTAATTATATGACAGCCGGTTCTGAAGAAGTAGTAATTTTTATGAATATATTTATCACTGGCAAAAATATAACATATTATAAATTTATAAACATTAGGTAAAATTAAATAGCATTATTTTCTATTGAATCAGAAAAATGAGAAGATTCATTAAAAAAAGAATTTCCATAGCTTCTTGTCTTCTTTTGTTCTCAAAATAGAAGGCAAAATCTACAATTTTGTTCAATAAGATTAATATTAATTTAAAAGATAAAGGGTGAAATAAAATAATGCATTCAAGATAATTTTTATCGTGTCTTAAATGTTTTAGGCAATAAATAATTAAAAAAAACAATAGTAAGTTAGCGACGGGACAGAGAAACCAATAATCAAATAAGTTATAAAAATATTACTATAATGATCCATTTATGAGGTACGAAAGTTCTACTTATTAATAAATGCTTTTAATAAAAAATGCTTAGGAGCAATTTTCCTTGTTTCCATTAAAAAAAACCATTCAATGAATCCTCGATGATGTTTTATATTTTGATTCCATGACAATATCTGGAAGGTATTGTAATGATATTTTATACTAATAATGTAACCAATCACAAGCATTGGGTATTTAGTTTTCCATCGAAAAGTTGACAGTCTTTTTTTCACAACCAAATTTGAATAATTTTTATACTTCACTTAAGTAAAAATAGAGATAATTTGTGAATTTTAAATTATCAAGGATTTGAAATTCACAATAGATGATGTTAATATTTGAGACACTAGTGAAACTGAAGTTTTGCTACGAAATAATAAGTAGAATTCATAAATACTTTTTATGAAAAGTATGCAAAGCGAAAGTTGGTTTTTGTTTCATTAGTGGGGTTAACGTTTCGAATTAAGCTACTTGGAAATTATTCCAGTAACAGAGACTTTTAATTTCGAATTGTGGATAAGTGAATACTGGATAGATGAGTCTGCAGTTTAATTTCAATTTATTTTGTACCATAATAACTAGACTAATTAAACGTACACGAGTTCATCATATAAAATTGGTCATTAACTCTATTAATATTGAAAAGCCCCAAACTCCCATTTTGTGAAACTGCGATGGGTGACCAAGACGCTTGGATATTATTACGAAATCATTTTACCCTTTCGTTGAGTGTGATTGATTGAATACTGTCGCTAAATTACCAAAATCTAAAAGCGTATTAGCCTTCAGGTTTTAGGAACCAAACTCCGAAAAATTTCTCTAAAAGCGGGCCCTGGATGATAAAATGTCTAAGACAGTTTCCGCTTTCTTGAATTGACTTTGTTGAAAATGATTTCTTCGATTTCAACCATCCGTATCGTTAAAGTCTTGTCTCTACCCTCCTTATTAAGTTGACTACTCGGTTTTAGATTCTACTTGTATCAAAATATGTTTGACCTTTGTATCAAAATACATTTGCTGCAAGAAATTACGTCATTTTTTTTTCCTAACATGGCAATTTATTGATTTTGCGGGGGACACTATTAAATTAAGTGTCACAATACTGAATAATTTATATGAAATTTCTTGTTGTATAGTAATTGCTAAGCCCAAAAATGTCATTCTTTTATACTTATACTTTGGATATTGCAATGTGAACTTCGTTTTACTTTTATATTACTACTAAATCAATATTTTATACACAAAGTAGGGATTTATTTTTACTATATTTTTAGATTCCAGTTGCTTGGATCTTCTATTTCAAAATGTGCACTTCCTTTCTTGTGTATTAAGCTGGTTACACTGTTTTTCTATCCATAGATTAAAAACATGGCCAAGTGTTCTAACATTAATATACTGCTTGGAAAATTGATTAGATATTTTATTTAAAGTAGTTATAAAAATAAATGAATAGTATCTTTTATTGTTAATACTTAGAATGAACATTTTTTTTGTTACGAATTTCAATCATTTATTACACATGCCGCCTTTTTGAAGAACACATTTTCAGTTTTGATTATATAATTGGTAACTGAAACATAGCGAAAAAGAATTTTTCATTCAAAAATTTCTGAAAAGCGATTGACCAACGCATTTAAACGACGTAATTCGTCAAAAAAAAAATGTAATTCTAATTCAGAGTATTTTTAAGTTATCCTGTTCAGACGTTGACAATTCATTTTTTTGTTACGAATTTCAATAAATCATTATATGTGCAGTATTTTTGAAGAATATTCTTACAGTTTTGCATATAATCGGTAACAGAAACATAGCGAAAAAAGTTTTTATTCAAAAATTTCTATAAGGCGAGTGATCAATATATTTAAAAGACGTAATTCAACAAAAATGTAATTCTAACTCAAAGTATTTTCGACTTATCCTTTTCAGACGTTGATAATAATTTTTTTTTTGTTTTGAAATGTAATCATTCATTACATACGCCGCATTTTTGAAGAATGCAGTTACAGTTTTGCATATAATCTATAACTGAAACACAGCGAACCCATTTTTTTTTTTAGTTTTCTGAAAGGCGAGAGATTAACGTATTTAAAAGATATAATTCAACATAGATGTAATTTTCACTGAAAGTATTTTTGAGTTATCGTGTTCAGAGATAGACAGATGGACAGACAAGCAAACAGACATAATTCCATAAGCATGTCTTTCAGATTCAGTGAAGACTGAAATATAGATATTTATTGGAATCACACATTTTTGAAGATTATTCTTTCTGTTTGCTTGCTTCGCATGCCGAAAGGTAAAAGAAAAAAATGGAACATGGTTGATACATGATTATTTTGTTATAATTCTTAGTGAATTATTCTTTATATATATATTTTTTTCAATTTCTTTACATGTTTGCCTTGATTCTTTTAAAAATATTGCTTTCAACGAGAGAAAAGCGAAAAAATGCTTTGTATCTCGATTCATGAAAGGGTGATGTTGATCATGAAAATGTTTTCCTTTTCGTACAACAAAAAATTTATTCTTAACAGTTATTTTAAATTTATCTTTTTTTCATTTATAAAAAATATATTTGAGTACAACTAAGCATGAGTCGATTTACTCTCTAAATTTTTAAATACTTTTTAATAAGCTTAATTGATCGCGATTTTAAAACTTCAATTTACTGAGTTAAAATATTTACTGACAAACAATGCTAATATAGTTAAGCTCCATTAACAACTGTATAAACTTAACTTTTGTATAGTTTTAATTAATTTAAGTGCTCTGATATTAAGTGCAATCATCTGTGATCTATTTGCTGATAAACAAAATTTCTTAATATGTTTCTTGTTGATTTGGGATATATATAGGAAATACATAATATTCTGAAGTGCTTTGAATAGTGATGGATGAAATAAAAACAATTATATAATTCATTAAAATTGTATGAAAATAAATAATTTTGTGACTGCGTACAATTAATTTAAAAGCTTTTCATTTACTTCCATTTTATATTATTCCATGTGTACCACAAACCAATTTAAATTAAAAGTGTTGACTACCATTGAACAAAATGTAAACTTGTAATGTTTGCAGTTCACATATTGTAATCAATGCTTTTAAAAGAAAAATTGTCAAATTGGAGACATTATTTTAAAAGCAAGCGTTTTATCGATTTTTAATTTTTATTTAAGTAGCATAACAGCTGCAATTTGTTTAAGATCAATAAAGATTTCTGTTTGAAACTGACGTGATATGACCACATTATGGAAAACGCGCTTTTGCTGCAGAGGTACTAGATAATGCATAAACGGATATTATCACGATTTATTTGTCACCGTGTATTTCCTACTGAAAACTAAAATCTGCAAAGTACTAAGATATTTCAATTTTCTCTGGATGCATGTCAAATCTAATATATGTTCAATTACTATATGTAAAATTAACTGATAAATTTAATAAAGAAGAAAATAATATTTTTATTAAGAGAAACAACAAGAATCATTGCTTTGTAGGACCACTGATATAAATTTTAAAAAATCTTGTTGAATTAATCAATGAATTGATGAAATAATCCATCCCATACTGGAATATCAACTATCTGAAATTTACGTAATCAGCTCCATCTTTATACCCTCATAAACCAATATGAGTTCATTTGTTCAAGCAAAACTGGCAATATATTGATTGCAAGATATCACCTTTTATAACTATGATATAGAATAGTTAACTTAGTTATATAATATTGTATAGAATATCAAATACCTCTAAATTTGGACATTTTAGTAACGCACGATTGGCAACCAAGTATTGGAATACTGATTAGTTTGACAATCATTTCTCCTTCAAACCTGCTTGGATTAAATCCCCTGCTTACCAAACGTCACTGTTGATTGAAGGCTTGTTATTGAACATCTCGAGGTTGTCCTTAAAATTGCAATATATTCTAATTATCTTCTAGTACCAAATTGGAACGCAACATCTCTACTAATGTAGTGAAGGCCCGAAAAGGTAGTGAATGAATTGAAAGGGACAAGATGTTACTTTGATGGGAGTCTGACGCATTTGGACCATAAAATATATGGATAAACATATGGATGTCACATTTATACCTTTCGGAGATGTATCAAATCATACATAAGATTTGTTTAAGAAAATGTGTTCCTTTATATGCTTATAAAGAAATTATTATTTGGTTTCATTTCAATCTTTAGCACTTTAAATCTACATTTATGATTGAAATGGAAATTAAATGGATTGTTAATAGATCTTTCAAAACACTAATTCGTGTTTTGAAAACTAAATAAGGCATGTTGCATTTTTTCACTAGAGAGTTAACCAGTTGATGAAACGATGAAATCGATAAATTAAAAACATCAAAATATTTATTTGTGCGATTAAATTTAAAAGAATATCTATTTAAAGTTTAAATATATCAATTGCTTCATAGTTTGTGAAGTAAAGCTATAAATTAAAAAAAAACGCACATTAAAGTGGCTTTCTTGAAAATACCATAGGAATAAAATTTTGTCCCGAATATTCAAGATGAAAAAAAAAAAAAACTTCCATAGAAAGTTTGCTAATTACGTCAATTATATAGAATAAAAAACTATAATATTTTATATTATATATAGTGTGTGAATTATAATATCAATAAATATTCCACATTTTAACAATAGCAAGGCAAAAAAATATTCTTTGCATGTGATAAATCAAATAGCTTTTAAATTTCAAAACCACAATTGTCTCATATATTTTATACAGGGTGTTTCATAAATGATGGGAGTAACTTTAAGGGGTTATAGTACGCATCAAGACGAGTAATAGTAAATAGGAAACCAAGTGTCCCAAAAGACTTCCGAAGGAGATAGGTGCCATCAAAGTTTAGGGCCCTAAATTTCAAATGATGATAAAAAACGGAAAATGATCGATTCATTTGCGGTTTTCGCTAAAATCATTCTTTAAATGAGGATTTTCTTAAAAAAAATTTTTAAAGACAAAGTTTAAAAAATGCCGATAGAGGGTGCTCTAGACTTTGGAGTACCGAACAACTAATTTTTACCAGTATTTTTTTTTTTATTTTGTTAAATGTTTACTAAAGCTTAGACTTTAACTTAAATTTTTAGCACAAAATTGCAACCATCGGGAGCGGTTAAGTGGCGCAAATTTAACCGCGTTCAGGGGGTTAAATTTTAAACGCTTGTATCTAATTAGCAAAATAATAAATGATAAGCACACTTTAATAGGTGATAGTAAAACACCAAAACAAACAACATTCATCAAAGAAATCATAGTAGTAATTTTAACCCGACGGTGATAGAGGGCACTGAAAGAGATTTCGTTTTAAGAGACAAAAAAGAAAACAAAGAACATTTACGTTATAAAAAAAGTTTAATTATAAATGATTACAATAGCTGTTCGAAACACTGACCATTAGATTCGATGCATGCGGTACAACGGCGAAGAAGGGATTCACGAACCCTCTGAAACAAGCCAGGAGTATCGCGCACCTCCCCTGCAGCGGCCGAAAGTCTGGCGACGAGTTCTTCTGCAGATTCGATAGGAGTCTCATACATAAGCCTCTTCAGGTACCCCCACAAAAAGGAATCCAGGCATGAAAGATCGGGCGATCGCGCTGGCCAAGGGACAGGACCACCTCGCCGAATCCATTGATTTGGAAAGATTGTGTTTAGATAATTTCGCACCTCTGACGCATAATGAGCTGGTGCTCCATCCTGCTGGAACCACATTACTCGCCGGATACGAGGGGGGACATCTGTCATTATTTCTGGCAGCAACTGTTGCAGAAAGGTAAGATATTTTTTTCCATCCAGGCGTTCTGGCAGAAGTCCAAGTAGATGGTCATTAGATACAAGCGTTTAAAATTTAACCCCCTGAACGCGGTTAAATTTGCGCCACTTAACCGCTCCCGATGGTTTCAATTTTGTGCTAAAAATTTAAGTTAAAGTCTAAGCTTTAGTAAACATTTAACAAAATAAAAAAAATACTAGTAAAAAGTAGTTGTTCGGTACTCCAAAGTCTAGAGCACCCTCTATCGGCATTTTTTAAACTTTGTCTTTAAAATTTTTTTTAAAGAAAATACTAATTTAAAGAATAATTTTAGCGAAAACATCCATTTTTCCGTTTTTTATCATCATTTGAAATTTAAGGTCCTAAACTTTGATGGCGCCTATCTCCTTCGGAAGACGTTTGGGACACTTAGTTTCCTATTTACTATTACTCGCCTTGATGTGTACTATCACCCCTTAAAGTTACTCCTATCATTTATGAAACACCCTGTATATATATATATATATATATATATATATATATATAGAGAGAGAGAGAGAGAGAGAGAGAATGAGAGAGAGAATCTTATTTGCAAATCTTATCTTTAACATATATATATATATATATATATATATATATATATATATATATATAATATTTGCAGAAACAGAATTAAAAAAGAATACTTCCACTTTATATGATAACTCTTGTTATCCGGCGTGATAATTAAAATTATTTGTTAGAAATAAGCATCTATTAAATTTAATCGTATACAAAACAAAATGTGTATATGTACTGCATGGTATTTGCAGAAGCGTAGCTAGTGTAGATTCCTTTGCTACTTAATAAACCATACATTCTGATATATCAAGAATAATATTGCTTGTGGGCGTCCTGGCGTAGGGGTAGCGCGTCTTCCCTTGATCTGGGCGTCCTGGGTTCGAGTCCCGGTTTGGGAATGATTGTTCTTCCTGTTCTATCTGTGAGATGTGAGAATGTGCCCTCCTGTAAAAAGGGGTTGTGAAAGCGGATGAGTGATGCGTGAGTAGTCAACTCGTACTCTTGGCCCATGTTGGATCTACGATTTAAAAAAAAAGGCAAGAGGCGCTCGCCCTTAGGCTTAAATCGTTTGTCTTCGAACAGCGGGCTTGTCCGTGGCAACTGCCATAGAAACAACAACATAATATCGCTCTCTTCACATTAATAGAATCGATGAATATTACAGTAATAAAATTTTTGCAAATCCACTAAAGCATAGATGCCATTCATTAGGAGGAATAAGAAAACTCTGATAAATATCATCTTCATGCTTATAATATATTATTATCTATAAAACTGTGATGTTAAAAAACATGCAAATTTTACAACTAACAAATAATATTTAGGAGAAAATGACAATAATACTATATTTACGCTCATATACTATTATTTATGCTATTAATATACTATTATTTACGCTATTTAAAAAACATTAAACATCCGAATATATATATTCTGTATCCTGAACACTCATCATGTGATAATCATCAGACAACGCTTTAACATAACCTACAATCCAATAGATATGTCTATGTCAGAGAACTTTAAAGTGTCAAAGCTTTGTTTGAGAGCATGAATGGGTCTATGAAATGACAATGGAAGACTGACATCTGGATTGTGTTTGAATACTATCTGTCCATCAAAACCCATTATAGACTATTACAGCCATTAATGGAAATGCAAGCACAGTTGATATCAGCAGGGAGAGAGGGAATTACGTTTACACAACGTAGCTAGGAATTAAATCTCTCAATATGGGTATTTCAGATTTTTCTACTTTATGATATTTGTAATAAAAAAAATCATAATACCGACATTTTCCTAAGCAAAAATTTTCAGTTTATATCAATAAATAAAATTGCTAAGGAATGGAGAGCAGCATACTTCCTATTTAAAAGGTGTCTCAAAATTAATGCAAGGTTTAAATTTGCCCCCATTTGTGCAGTAAGATGCTGACAACCTAGTTAAAAAACATTTCATAGCTGACAGCTTAGGGTTAGTAAAAACGGAGCATTGCGTCATAGAACAACGTGTTTTCATTGTTGAACAAAATTTCAAAAATAATGAAAACCCAGGGGCTACAGTTTAATAATTTGATAATTAGATCCCTAGAACTTGTGATTTACACCATTGGATTTTTTTTATGGAGTTATGTAAAGTCAAAGGTCTATGCCAAGAAGTAACAAACCCACACGTATTGCAGAAGGAAATTCAACCCTGCATCAAGAAAATTCAACTACATTTATGCAAAATAGTCATTAAAAATTTCGACAAAAGAATGCGTATGTGCCAGAAAAGCCGTGGCCGTATGTGTTATTTATTCCATACATAACTCTATTTTTTATACTCTATGATTCAGTAAAAATATAATTCTAAGAAAAATACTGTGTTTTTATTTAATTCAAATCTTTCTTTAACACTTTTTTCTATCGTCCTTTGTAACATTTTTATTAACCCTAAAGCTGTCAAATGGTTTTTTTAATATGGTTGCCTGCACGAATGGTGGCAAATTCAAATCTTGCTTTCATTTTTGGACAACCATTTAGTTTTAAATCTTATTATTAACCGAATTATCAAACTATATGGAAGCAAGAAGGAAGATATTCGTTTGATTCTTTTGAAATCATTTTATTAGTAAAATATTTTTTTCGCATGTTTATTGTAAATTGGATTTTGTTGTAATGCATTCTAGAACACTACACACGATAATATGATGGGAAACTAAAAATAAAATAATGAATGAAATGAAACCAAAATTCATTTGGGAATGGGAAGTATTTAAGAGAAAATTCAGTGTATAAAAAATAAAAAGATCCAATTTAAGTACTGATGTAATATTTTGTACACTGGAATCTTTCATTTTTCAATACATTGGACACTTTATGAGTGGCTAAGGTGGTCTAGTCCATCAACATTCGAAACAATATTTTTTAACATTTTCACGATATTGTGCGGAAATCAAAATATCGAGCAGTCTTGTGCAATATTGTACTGTATATTGAGTTAATAATATAATGTTCATTTTATAATAATTTATACTACTAATTTTTTAATGTATTATATTCTTTGAAGAATAATAAATTTATACGAAATCTATATGCTTGTATTTCTTTTAATTACTTAACACACTTTCGGCTCTCTAATTTTAGATACTTTTGTTTACTGAAATCTTTTCTTTAACATTCCATCTTCTAATGTTCTTTTATATGAAATTTGATGTAAATCTATCCATTAATTTTTACTGTATATTCCATCAAACGAGTTGAGCTAATTTTTGATTTAAAATGGTATAATTAAATTGTTTATAATTTTTATATGAATTTTTTTACATTCTGATGTCTAGTACTTAATGCTATTTATAAAAGAGCATTGAGCTGTCTTTTGGATATATCTTAAGTACTGTATCCATTTTGAATTGATGGCTTAGTGCACTGAATTAATCATGCATTTATCTTTCAGGCAGTAAGGCATAGATAAGTCGGAAATTGCTATTCACATGCAACATTATATTAGCGCCGTCCATTTAATCGAAGTAATTAAATTCTAATGAGTGCATATTTATCTTCAAATTATTCATCATTTATCAAATATATGTCTCAAAACCGATAATAATATGAAAAATTCCTTTTCAATAGGTGGGCCTACATATCATTCAAAAATTCTTATCGTTAATTATATAAAATAATTTCCTTTCACTTAAACTAGATTATGCACATAATTAATGTAGATATAAGATATCCTCAAAGTTATTTCATAATATGAAGTCCTCTGAACAATAAGGTTAGATTAATGAAAGAAATATTAAATATATTTTGTTCTTTTATCACGAGCCGATGAAAATATTTCAATAATATATAAAAGGTGTTTATCCCTACTCATATTTCTAATGGCTTCATTTGAAACGTATGCAATGATGGTTTCACATTTTTAGGAAATCGGAGATCTATTAAGATAATCAGAAATGGAAACATTAATATCTTCAGAGAGCAATTAATGTCAAATGATTAAATTCCAAATTATAGCTTTTCGGTTTTATTTTATAGGATATCCATTATCACAATTCGAATAAAGATTTAGTCTTCAGTACAAATTGAAGTCATTTTATGCATAAACTGACAATTAATTTATTATTATCATCATTTTAGTGAAAAATTCATGATACGTTTATCAACTGGCATTCGTATATCTTAGATAATGATGTTTAATCAACACCCCTTCAGATCCAGGTATCATTTTGGCATTTCCTTTATAAATTTGAAGTATATTTTAATAATTATATACATATTTAACTTTTGTGATTAAGTCAGAATACTTTAAAAACGAAATAGATTGCATTGAAATTCAGTGAAGCAATTAACGACAGGAAAAATCGTTTAAAGTATTTGAGACACGATTTATTCAAGGATCAAAACAAGATTTTAAACAATTGAAATTTAATATATATATTTATAAAATCAGAATTTGATATCTTCTATAACATGATAACACATCCTTATTTGCTAAATATTAATAATAGCTCAGTAAATAATAACAAGAAATAAGATTACAAAATAAGTATAGTTGAAAAAAATTCAATCTCATGGAATTGTAATGAAATGAAATTATATTTGATGGAGTTTGAATGTATAAACAATATAAAATAGTTAATGGAGAGAGCTGTAATACAAAAGTTACTCTTTATAATGAAATTAAAATTTATCCAATTGGAAATAATTTTTTTGTACTTAGAAAGTGGTAATCAAATGTAAAATCTCCTCGTTCCAGTATTCCTGTTCGCCCTTATCTGGATAACTCACGTGCAAACTGTGTTTAAATTTTCACTACCCCTACACCATATCAACAGAAGGATTTGATCAGGCTGAATTTAATAATGCATAGGGTAATATTAGAAAAGGACTATCGAAAAAAAACTTTTAATGTATAAGTTGCTTCTCATTATGAGATTAAAATTAGCTCATTTGGAATTAATTTTCTTCCTTTAATAGTAAGAAAATTTTAAAGAAATTAAAATTCTGATTCTTTGATTATTTTCGAATCTTCCTAGACCCAATGCAAACTCTGCTAAAATTTTCACCATCACAACAGAAGGATGTTCAGATTTGATCAGATGGAATTTCATGACACATAGAGTACTATTAGAAATGGTCTATCGAAAAACTTTTAGTGCATAAGTTACTTTTCATGATGAGACCAAAATTTGTCTATTTGGAATTAATTAACATTCATAAATAATAAAGGAATTTTAAAGAAATGAAAATTCTGATTCTCTGAGTATTTCCACATATCCCTAACTGGATTGCCCACTTGTATACTTGGTCGAAATTTTATTAAATTAATTTTTTTCAATTTCATTAATGAGTTACAAAAGGCGAAGATAGATTCTTTTTGTCCATATGTTCATACTAATATTTGAACGATGAAGATAAAAAGGAATGAAGAGAATACAGCTCATAATAACGTAACAATTACATGATTGTGCTTAAGTCAAAATGTTTCGAATTTAGGAACGAAAATTTATTTATTTAATTTATATATATATATATACCTACAAAATACAGTTTTCCCTGTATGCTTCCTTCTTTTTTGTTCTTAATATTTCATCTTGTTCGGTCATTTTTATATATATGTACACTTATATATGTACTGTAATTTCAATGTATCCATTTTTTAAAAATTAATAGTTATCTGATACTGGAGTTCAAATTTCATTTTAACATTTTAGTTTCGCGCCATTCTGGCTTTTCCGCACTCAACTTGTTATTTTATCTAATTTTAACTGCTCATTGTGAACTACCATATCATTTTATAACTAAGCAATTGAAATATATACTGGTCCCGAGAGATTTGCCAATTTTTCTTTTTAATTTATATAAATTCTGAAAATTTTCATTTTTCTTTATTTCTTCTTTTGTATTGATGTCGCGAACATGTCTGTCGAGTTTTCTGATATGATTTTAACAAATAAATTTTATAAACTGCTAAAAAGTGTGCACTTGTTTAATCAGGAAGTAAACAAACGCAGTTTTAACTTAGAACTATCATCTATCCTGTTTATTTAATTGAAATTTTATTGTTCACAGATATATACATAAGAACAAGGCAGGGCTTTATTGAATGAAATACATTTCTTTCCCCATTTCTTTATTATATTTTATATCATGTTTGTTTATTTATATTGAATTTTGTTTCTTATTTTTTGTGTGATTATAACGAAGAGAAATAAAATCATTTCGCTGTTTTCCCAAGTAGAATCTATTTTAATGTACCCTTTCTAAATGAAGTCTCCCTGTCTCGAGAATGTAATTATCTACCAAATATAAAAATGAATTTCTCGTCTTTGTAATATAAGGATCGGGAATTGAAATCCCATTTCGACATAAGTTATGAGTTTTAAGTGGTTCCGTTTAAAGCTTCATTTGCTCCTTATTAAATGATTCTGGTAACAGAGATACATAGTAAGTGGATTCCTGAATCACGAATAGCCATAGTTATGTTAATAAAGTCAGAAAATGTACAATTTATTCTCATTGGCTCTCATATTGCATTCGAATATACAATCAAGTTTCGAATGCAATCAATCAACCACACAGCAATTCCCATAATGGTTTTTAAATTCAAAATTTTAAATTGCACTAAATATTCAAAAGCATGGTATTTAATAAACATGGAATTTATAAAAATTCAGTGGAATAGAGTAACAAAAATAGTAAAACTAATTTTAAAATTTTAATAATGATTTTAAGCATTGAATGATAGCGAATGTAATGTTTATATGTAATAGTTATGAATATAAAACGTAACGAAACATTAAAAATTTAGGTGATGTAAAAGTGAAAAATTAAGTGTAAAAACTAAATAAACGGAAGTGATATTCTGTATTATAAAATAAATCAATTGCTCCCTCTCCCACCCTTTGCATAAAACTATTGATTTCAGCAACCCCATAAATACAATGAGGGCTCAGATTTTTTTTTCCAAATTAAAATTATTTTTAATAGATTTGTGGTTGTCGAAAAAATTAAAATAATGAGAGTTTTGTTCTTCATAGAGGAAATAAAAATCACAAGAGTTTTGTGCTACATAGAGGAAATTAAAATCATGAGAGTTTTGTACTTCATAGAGGAAATTAAAATCATGAGATTTTTCGGAGAAGTACAAATAATTACAAACTAAAAATAAAAATGTATAAAGTGCTAGAATAAATCACTAAAAAAATAAGGAAATTGTCGCCAATTTTAACAATAAATAATTTTTAAAAATGACATTTAATCTTAAATATATTTGAAAACATTCTTCTTATATGGATTTATTCAAATATAAATTAAATAATCAAAAATACTAGCAAATGATCATAACTGTCATTATGGGAAACTATTTCCATCAAATTTGTGATGTATCTTTAAAGAAGTTTTTCAAAACAACTACTTAATAATCATTTTTCAGCAAAATACAAATAATATTAATGAAATATAATATATATTATCAGTTATTTATTAGAAATATTACTTTTTATAAACGAAGTGAAATTTTAATTTATTTTTTAAATCGAAGTAAAAGTAACTTTAAAAAAATGAAATAAACTAATAAGTAAAGAGCGATATAATAACATAATAAACGATCGATTCTGTAAAACTTGTTTGGCACACCGATAATTCTACAGCAAAGAAATAGACTGTTGCGAAGCATATTGCAAAGGGAAGTGTTTTATTTTTAGCATTTACTTACACTGAGAAAAACATAACTTCTTTTTACAATGTAAGTATTGCCTTTTGCATTTACTTATAAAATTATTTATTCAGGATATTTTCAAATTATCAATGCTTTATAATTTGAAATGATGAGAGATTCTATAGAAAACATTCGGAAATAAAATAAAGCTTTAAAGCATCAATCAAGAAATCTGATTTGCATCTATTTAAAAAAAAATATTCAGAGCGAAGTAAAATAACTAATTTATTTCATTTTGATAATTACAATTGTTGAAAAATGGAAATTGTCTAAATAAATTTTCTACGAATAGAGCAATTAAAATAAGTAATTCGTCGAAATTTTAAAATACGATGTAAAGCAATTTCTGCAACTAAAACTATTGAAGAAACTAAGTAACCTGCAAATAATAGAATAAATATTCCATACATATCTCCAAGATTTAGGGAATGAGTTTTCTCTGGTTCATCTATATCTTCTAGATCTGTACCAATACCAGATCTAAATATTTCATCGTTTATAATCTTCTCATACAATCCAGCACTTATAAGACTAAATATCACTTCATTCAATCGTTTTTTGCAGCAATACTTTTTATTCAAAACCACTCCAACATTCCACACTCCAAAAGAATCTTCAGAAATCCGCATCTTTCTATAAAGTGATCCCTTGAATCGCATATTGGGTCCTAGAAGTGCTGTCTTTGCCTCGAAATAATTAGTTATTTTCTCTCTTGTATCATAAAACCAATTTTTATCTTGTATGATTTGTCCCAATTCCTGCAGATGGCGATATTCGCTTTCAAGTAAGAAGTTCAGAAGAGAAGACCCTTTTGGCAGCAAGGCCTTATATGATCCTGTCTTCACAGCACTGCTCAACTCCATAACAGTCCGTACACCCTTCTCCCTCAGAGGGACAGTCAGGAAGGACAGAAAGACAGCACTGTAGCTCATAGTCATGAAAGTCACGAACAACCACCAAAAACTATATAGAATTCTATAACTCACAGTATGGATGGTAAAATTTACTGGTTGTTTGAACAAACTACCTCCAATGGTAGTAAAGACCGTCAGAAAGGGTCGTTTCTTTGTCATCAAATAGTAAACAATGAGGGATACAATAGGTACCAAAGGTAAGAGTGTAAACCAGATACTAAGAGAAAAAGGATACATGAAAACTGTTGTTTTTGGTATCAGAGGAGGTATCTCTGTTACAAATGTTTGAACTTGGCTGGTATACGTTGTGCTGAAATCTAAAATCAGAAATCTATCGTAATTCATAGATAAATATGCAAAAGCCATGTCAGCTTCATTTCGATCTAACAATCCAACAACACCTGTCCAACTCCCATTGTCTAGACGATTTCCAAACAATCCATCAGCAGGAAAAATAAGGTCATAAGTAAATCCCATGGCTTTAGATACCAAATCCAGGAAGTTAGCTTCTATCACAGGAATACTTGCAATTCCTTTTATGGATTCATTAGTTATATAAATATTCTTCACCGGAGGTAAGACTACTTTGAACTTCTTAAAAAAGTGTTTTTTCTTCATCTGCAAAGGATTTTTTAAATTTATTTATTTATTTCTGTATGATCTCGTATCTTACTGACCTATTTCAATTCTTTAGTCATAAAATGCAGCTGCAAAACTTTCTAAAACTCGACACATTTTGTTACAAAAAGCTTGCACGTGTATTCACTCCACGATCAAATCAAAAATTTATAACCATAAGCGTATTGAAATTCATTAATCAATAAGGTGTTTGTCAGCTATTAAGACCATCTGAAAATATGTTTCATAATCGATATATCTGTTTCATAATCAATAAGTAATGAAACAGAATAACACAAAGTAACATAAGTTTATTATTCATGTATTCATCTTTGATAACAATAAGATGACATTTAGGGCATTTTAAAAAATGCAGAAGAGTTGAACGGTTCTAATCGATATCACCGAATTTCTAATAGAAAATAATGGTTTTGAACTAAAAATAGTAATAGTAGTCTTTTTCATGTTATTCATAATTAATTTATTTAAATGTATGATGAATAGCTTTTTGTAAAAATTCTAATTCCAAGTTATTAAGTAATCATAATTCGTGCTATAAATAATAAATGTAATGAAGAGTCAATACTTCGTATGGATTAGTAGCATACTTTTTGTATCTTCTTTATAGTTTTAATGTCATTAATAGGGTCTTTTAATAATTAATTTCGAACAGAATTGTTATATCAAAAAATTTGTATTTACATTATCTTCGCATTCCCTAATACACTGCAGATGATAGACGTCGATTTAGAATTCATAACATAATTAATTCTTGATAAAAATATTAATATGAAAATTATTCTCGTGAATATTTATTCACAGTTTTAAATATATAATACATGATATAATGGCTAGAATGATATTTTTTTTAATTCATGAATAATAAATTGAAATCAGGTTGTGCTTAAAAATACACATGTATTATATATATGAAATACACTATTTTAAATTAAGCGAATATTTTTCTACATTATTAAACAATGAGAATTCGATTTACATGATGTGTCTGTTTGAGTATAGTAAAATAAAATTTGTGCACCATATGATTATCATGAGTAGATTTCTCCATTTACTTAGTAAAACATTATATATATATTTTAAAAAAATCATAAGAATGTTATAGTTTTCTCTCTATTAGAGATTTATCTAGAGTCGGGATAGCCTGGTTGGTAGGGCGTTGGATTCGCGTCACTTAGATTGCGAGTTCGGACTCTGCCGACCAAACACTCCCCGCGTGTGAGGTGGTTGGCACGCATATAAGTCTGTCATAGTCACGAAGTCCTCCATGTCGAGAGTAATACCACTGGAGGTACTGGATCAGGGGTGATCGTTCTCTTATTCAGGTCTAAATTACGATATGTAGTTGAGTGAATGAAAGGCATGAATGAAGTCCGCCTCGTAAAAAAGGTTGTGATGTGTGTAGTGGCGAAGTCTTACTCTTGGCCATAGTTGGTGCCACTAAAACAAGAGACGCACCCTATCTGCTTAAATAGCTGTTTTCGTAACAGCGGGTTGTCCATGGGAAGTGCCATAAGAAACAACAACAGAGATTTGTCTTCTGTAATTTCCCAAGCCATATAATTTCGAGTCCAAGCAAAAGACATTAGTTGACATTATGTTATTACTGTTTGAAAAAAAATGAATATAATGTTTAAAGAAAGAAAGTAGAATAATGAATACGAAACTGGATTATGATCAGATACAAAATATTAAACACTCCATTTCTAAAGAAACTTGTGAGTATATATATAATATATACACTGCATTTTCATTATTACATAGAGTCTCTGTAAATTGTACAATATATACCCTGGACAGCTAATTTATTAATATAAAATTTATGTTTTATAATATAAATTCTCTCTTATTAAGATATGAAACACAAAATAAAATATAGCGTAAAAGAATTTTTATTTTTTTTTATTTTCACACCAAATATATAATTTAAACATATCATGAAAATGAAAATTTTTTAATATTGGTGGTCCATTTTGTTATCCATGAATGTATCATAGCTCGATTAGTTATATTCTAAAGTCATGATAACAAATTTCAATTTAAAAAAATATGAATTTCTCAAAATAATTTCTAAAGATTAAAAGATTATTGAGAATGCTATCATATTTAATACTGTCAATTGTACTGAATAATTTCTTAACTAAAAGAAAAACATCTTTTAAAACAGTTGTCAGTACCCCATTTATAATTAAAATTTCGTCAACATTTCTCTACTTAAGTGTATTTTAAATGATTCTAAATGAGAAACCTTTATCTACTTTAGATTTACATTATTCATGTGTATATACTTACATATATAATTGTAAGAATTTTAGAACTTTTAAAGTCTTAAATGCTTTTTTTTTCTTCCTTTTTTTAACTTGTTTACCGTTAGTCGATAAAATATTGTATGGAAATATTCCCTAAAATTGATAATGGAAGTTCTTTGAAATAAACTTTAAAACAATAGAATGACTGACATAAAATTGGATTCGTATTCTTGAACTCGGTGAGAAAATAATTTGGCGAAGATAGAAGTACTTTAATTAACTTTTCAGCGTTACAGTTACCCCGAGCTCTACTCTTCCAGAGTGAAGTTGACATGATTGTTTTAAATTTGAACTGAAATTTAATTGAATTTCATTTTAAAAATCATTTCCAAATTTTCATTCAGTAAAGTAAAAAAAAAAGTTTTATTAAATCCTTTTTAGAAACTGTCAGGTTTATATTTATTTCCAAGTCAATTCCCAAACAGGCTAGGGCGATGAAAATTCTTCTAATTCGATATTACAAATGAATCAAGAGAGTCATTTGGTTAGCATGCTTCAACCAATCGAATTAAAAATATTGTGAAATTTAAGTTTCACTAAGGAACCCCTTAAGGTAATAATTATTTGTAAAGCACTAAGTGATACTTGTTTAAAGAAGATGGAGAAATTTGGATGAAAATTTGCAAACTTGTTTTTGTTACTCGTCGATAAATTCTTTCGGAATCATGAATTTTCTCGAGTAGGGATATTTTTATAATTACTATGGTTGGTATTTAAAAAAATTATAGATAATATAAGATAAATTCAAATAGTTTGGAATAATGAAATGTTTCGACAATAAATGTCTTGCCTGATAAAAAAGATTTTTCCTATAAGTACAAAGTATTCTGTGACATATCTGTGACAATATTCGATATTCTGAATACTGTATAATATCGTGGAAAAATGGCTGCAATATTATTGAGTACGTGTACTAATAGGGTTAATACTAATATTAACTTACTTAATTTTACTTAAGCAGTAATATCACTTATTTATTAATTTATTTTTCTTTTACAATAGATATCTCATCTGAATTTTATAGATTACTTCTACGCATTACGATGATGATGCGGGACATTTCTGTCGAGATTGGTAGGAACCAAGGCGTAATTTATTGTTGTGTTAGAGAATTCCTGGAAGATTTTTCAGCATATAAGTCATATTATATTAATATTTAATAAGGACTTAAAATGAATAATTTAATATGTTATATTTTTTTTGTAAAAAATACTTAAAATTCTTTATATAATATATCATTAAGGAAAAATTCCAAATTAATATATATTGCCTAGAAAAATTTAACAAGATTTTTTAGCTAGTCCATTTTTTTTTTTTTTCGAAATCAAAAAATTGTAAGTGTTCGACTACATTCTTCTATTCTTATTATCCCATTTTTCAATGATATATTAATATAAAATCATTAAAATCAAACATATAATCATAATAATATGCAAGTATATAATCATAAATTTAACTTGAGTAAATATTTTTTCTTCAAATTATTTTGAAACAAATAAATCAACGTATACTGTCTACAATTAATTTTCTTCACTATTTTTGAAATTCTGCGTTTTATTCTAAATTTTATTAGAAATTTCTCTTCCTTAAAATCAAGAATTTATATTGAAACATATTGATTATGTAATATTTGAGACGATTAGAATATTATGCTAGTAGAGAAATCATACATTTACCAAAATATCGCAAATGTTTTGGTAAATGATTGAGCCATGTATAAACTTGATTTTATTGTATAACCTTTGGAGATATTTCGAAATGAAACGGAACATTATTATAAGACTTCGAACTTTAGAATATGTCTTCCATACCTTTTATATAAAACGGAATGCATTCGCTTGCAATGTATGCATAACTTTTATATAACATTCGTTTAATGCTAAATCTTGAAAAGCTTTGAAGCTTAGAGAGAAAATTAAATTTTTCGAAAACATCAGAAAACATCATATATAACGCAATCTTATTCAGATTTATTCAAAAAAATCATATATATATATATATATATATATATATATATATATATATATATATATATATATATATATATATATATATATATATATATATATATATATATATATATATATATATATATAATCTTTTATTTCATTGCCTTATTTCAACAAATTCCAAAAGAGCTCGTAACAATTCAATACTAAAAAGTTCCCTTAAAATTTTTAAATTCATGTTTTTTTATATTAATACTCTATAAGATTGCAGGAATAAAGTGAATTTTTTCATTTAAATTTATTATAATTTATAATTTTATATTTTATTAGTACAACTTGAACAATTTAATCTTTCCCCATTTTAAATTAATCTCATGTGTTTGCTTTGTCTGATGCATACTAATGCTATTAATTTTTTCAAAAATAATCGAAGTGTAGTAAAATTTTCTAAAAACATTTTTATAAAATTATTATTTATATGTTTTAATATAAACTAAGAAATGCAAAACTTTTCTGATACTATATTTTATGTCTAATTGAATGATAAATTTCATTTTGGATTGGTAAACTAGGAATATGCCATGTACTTTTTTTAATCATAGAAACTATTATTTCGTACAGCTTTTAGCTTTTATTGTTTGAAGGTTTTTTTTTTTTTTTTTTTTTTTTTTATAATGATGAATATCATTTATCCATTTGTAACATATCACGATATAAGTACTATATTTGCACATTTAAAACCCAACAATTAAAGTATTTATATTCCGGTACAATATATTAAGGTACACAAATTTCCTAATATAATAATATAAAGTTCGGGATATATGATGAAATTTAAGAAATACCTGATAAAAAAGGAAACCAAACAGGGAATTTCAATATATACGTGAAAAAACGAAAAGGAGACATAATTACATGAAAACATTTTTATCACACTTGAGGTGACTGCCTACGTTCGAGACAATTTTTTTTAAAAAGGCTAATTTTTAAGCTTTAATTGGTGTTTTCTAGTTAAGTGGGATATTATAAGAATAAAAATCTATTTTAAAAAATTCTGTGACTGCCCCATTTTTTTTAATTGTCAAATTTGATGTAAATTTTAGCAAAAATTAACCAAAACGGTTAACACTCTACACAAAATTCTAATTCAGCAATTAATGTTTTCTTTGCACATATCATACATAACATAGTTATCTTCAAAATGAACTAAAATCCAAGAGATTTATTGAAATGCAAAAATATTATGAAGGTTTTTATGTTGCAATGTACACATTATTCATAATTTTCCAGATATTTTGTAACAAAAAAGGCTATAAGTAAAAAAGTATTAGATGTATAACAAAACTTTTAGTTCATTTCATAGACAATGATATAAAGATCATTTTCTTAAAATTTCATTAAAAAATATTAATTAATGCTGGAGATATCATGTTAATGGTTCTATCGAAATGGTTCTAACTTCTATCAAAAAAATTATTTTGAGAAAAATGAGTTTAAATTTTAGAGTTAATTTAAAAAAGCATTTCCTCTTAATAAATCAGTCTAAAATTCTCCACATTTATAGGTCAAACCTTCTTTTACTTCATGCAGTGCACATTTTTTCTTTCGCTGAGCTCTTTTTTTCTTTCTTTGAACTTTTGCAGCTGGTAATGAGTGCCTTTTTGAGCTACAAATTCGCTCATAATCAAAAAGCTTTAGTCCTTTATGAATTTGACTACCAACTTCTATTTCTAATTGATTTAATACACTTTTTATGCCCTTCCCACCTTCATTAAATTGAAGGACAGCAATATAGGACCCCAAAGACAGAGTTTGGAGCTCAACAAAATGTTGTTTTGGGACTATATTCCAGAGCAAACCATTAAAACTCTCATTAGCATTTTGTGTCATTCCATGCAAGCACTTCTTTAACAGTTTTTGATCAGATGATGATGTTAATAATTTTTTCTGGAAGTCCAATGGATTTCCCAAGAAAGGTTTTCCCCTGTGCCATAGCTCGTTGATATTTACACCAGCTATCGACACCTACTGGGCATTGCCCATGCATAGGATGTTTTAAGCTGGAACAACAGTGGTAAAATGTATAGTAGCCAAAACTGTATCTTCCAGGCATGCGATATTGCCTTTCTTAATATATAATCTTATCATGTGTTGCCATGTTGGAAAATACCTTCCTGGTTGTTTTTCGAAGAATACATACAAAATCAGGTGATGCTATTTGCAAGATTTTCTACATCTTTTTACCCTCTGTAAAATCCCCCGTGGGGCACCTTGAAATGAGGAAGATATGCACTGTGGAGGGTACACATAAAGGTGGGGGTCTGGCTCCTCCCATCGATGACGGGACGTACTTCCTTAGGCTAGGGTTGTATCATGGCCGTTGATGGCCCTTAGGATTCAACCACATTTCCTGCCAATGTTGCTGTTGAGGGGGTCCGGTCATTCAGTTTTATGGCTTAAATCCGTGTGCCTTCGTGGCGGGTCGGAGAGTCAGTGATATGATTCTCATATGACAAATCTAGAGTAGCATAAAAAATATAGAGAGAAGTTGAATGTCAAAAATTGTCAAGATCAAAAGAAACTTCTGGAAAGTAGATAAAAAAGAAATCGAAACGAAAAGGTGATATTTTTTCTGCTTCTTTTCATGGATAGTTTTTTAAAGCATTCTGTTTATCCAAATTTTTCCTGCACTCTTTTTTTTTTTTTTTTTTTTTTAAGCAGATTCCTAAAAAAATGAAGATAGAAACTGAAGTCAAACGAATAGTGAAAACTTTTATGTTTCTTTTCGTCGATTTTTTTTGGAGCGTTTTACTAATCTCTGAATCCTTTTGCATATTTTTTTAGAAAACTGCTGGAAAATATAGAGAGGCTGAAATAGAAGTGAAACCTAAGGTTAAGCGAAAACTTTAAAGTTTTTTCGTTGATCATTTTCTAAAGCGACACTCGGTCAATTCCTGACTTTCTCCGTTTATTTTTGGGAACGTAAAAATTTTTACTCCATGTTATAATAATATGGAATAATATGGAATTAAATTATATGTTGGGCTTATTACAGAAAAAAAGGAGACTTCAGATATGCTTCGATTTCATATAAATAGGTTTGATAAGAAATAAATTGTATAATTTTTGCCAGGATCTCTGAACGAATTCCCCTAAAAATGTATGTTAATTTGATGAAAGTTACAAAATTTTATATTAGTTATATTATTTATGTATTAAATAATATTTGTTAGATTATAGATCCTGTAGATATTCATCAACTACTTGGATTATACATAATATTAGTTCTTTGCATAATTTTTAGGTATGCCCTTTTCAAAAATTCATTGCGAAACTTGAAACTCTTCATTAAGAATGGCATTTCCCCATACCAGTTAAAATGTCATGGGAAACAATTTTCCTTTAGAAAACCATTGGCAGTGGAAATATGCAATTTATAACGGGTATTAAAAATAGCTAGTGGTTTTTCAAGGGTCACTGGTTATTTTTGGGTTGATGGAGCAGTGGTTTGGAGCAACCGTTAAAAATGCGAACTGATTGTTTTTAAGGAATATGTGATTTCTTTTGTCCTAGGGAATATTTACAAGTTCTTGAGAAAGAAATAGAAATTTGATAATGTAACAGAATTTCTCAATCTACATTCATTTTTATGAATAATTTAACAACAATTATTCGGCATCTTTGCCAATATCAGTATATTTGGCATTTCCCCATATCAGTTAAACTGTATGGGAAACAATTTTCCTTTAGAAAACCATTGACAGTGGAGATATTATGAATTTATAACGGGTATTAAAAATAGCTAGTGGTTTTTCAAGGGTCACTGGTTATTTTTGGGTTGATAGAGCAGTGGTATGGAGCAACCGTTAAAAATTGTGAACTGATTGTTTTTAAGGAATATGTGATTTCTTTTGTCCTAGGGAATATTTACAAGTTCTTGAGAAAGAAATAGAAATTTGATAATATAACAGAATTTCTCAATCTACATTCATTTTTATGAGTAATTTAACAACAATTATTCGGCATCTTTGCCAATATCAGTATATTTCAGATTCCCATTTTACATCTTTCTGCACTTTATATTCACAAACACGTCCTTTCTTCTTTTTTTATAAGGAAACCTTCCTAAATGCATATGCGGAGGCATTCCTTCGAGAAAAAGTAAAAAGAGGAATGATATTGATAGTAAATATGAAATATTTACGTGGCAATGATTTTAGGCTGACATGCATTCTGAAAATTGTAGATATAATAAGAAATAAAGGAAAGACACTAGTACAACAAAGAGTTAATATAAAGCAAATAAGCAGTCGTACCTCTGACAATTCAAAGACAAAAAATTCGTTTATTTGAAAGTAAAATGACAGATGAAATTAAATAAGGTGAAAAGACAGACAAATCAAGTATAAAACGTTATCTTTTTATGGAATCTATTAGAATTCTAAAGGTTTTTTTTTTCTTTTTTTTTTTTGTCAACTGACTGTTAAAATAAAATTAAAAGATAAAAGTATATCACATCTTTTTATAAACTTCTCTTTTTTACACATTTTTTATTATTTTCAAGGATGTCAATTCAGATTTTCACATATTTCTCGGTATTCTTCGATTTTGAATATTTGTACATTAGGGTGTTTTTGGTGCACATGCATTATTTTATTATTTTCAGAACTTGACTATTCGAAAAATGTGATTATATTTTTATTCCATACAACAGGCCACTAAATTGAATAAGTACCATCTACAGTAAAGAAATATTATTTGAAAATTAGATTATAATTAAATTTTGAAAAATCAGTTTGTTTGTATATCAATAAATTGTGTTTTAAAATCCTGTGTATAGGGTATTATATACTTTTTCCATTAATTCTATCTCTCCGCCGGTTTTATTGTTAATTAAAGAGTCTTTGAACAAGTTATCTCAACTGTCATCATGGATCGTAATATTGCTCTGCTCAGTAACACAAGTACCATTAACAGCTTTTTAGGACAAACGCATATAATCATTGTAAAAATTTGGATACACAAAGTTCTATAATTTATATACAAATAAAAATTGTTTTTTTTTTAATTCTAAAATGTAAATATAATTTTATCAAATTGGATTGTTCGTTAAAATTTTAAAAATTCTTAAGAATATAATTTTTCATGAAGATTCTCACTTAATATATCTATATTTATTCTATCAACTGATGTAATAATATTTATTAATTTAAAATCTGGACATTCATTTCATTCAGTTTTAATTAACTATTAACTTATCGAAAAAAATACACCGTATTGAAATAAGTGTACCTCTAGACTCAAGGCCTTGATATTTTTGGCATTTTATAGAGCAAAATTGAAGATAGTAATATGTATCGAAATAAGAATTTTCAAATAAGATATCAAGAAAATAAAAATTGAAGAATTTTCAAGAATCCGAAGAGAAATTACTGAAATAAGAATTGATCACCGTTTCAGTTGAAAATAACCGTAGGCTACGTCTATCAAAGTACATATCTTATATATTTTTTGTAATCTCAGTACTCTAAATTTTATTTTCAATTCTTCTTGACAAGATTTTTTTTTTTTACTGAGTATCAAAATATATTTTTTGCCTTGAACTTTTCATTTGCCCTGAGAAATTGCATTAAAAATTAATAATCTAACTCTCATCTTAGTTTTAGAGTTTGATAACAAAATGAATCTAAATAAAAAAAATTAAGTCTATTATACAATGTTAAGATGAGTAAAGCGTGCTCTAACTATTTACTACTTATTATTATTTAATCACGCATTTCATTTTAATAGGAAGTATGTCACTGAATTCTAAATATTGTTTTTATGAAGATAAGAAGTTACTTAAATAAAAAAATAAAAAATAGTTTTCGCAACGTTTATTTAATGTTTTCTGTTTCTAGATTTTAGCAAAAGTTTTCCGAAGATACGAATTTTAGAGCAAATACAAAATACAAAATGCGACAAAAAAAAAAGTGGAAAATTTGATTTTCCTTTTCTAAAGTAAGGCATGAGTATAAATTAAGAATTAAAGATACACACTGTTTGCTGAATTTTATACATTTAATTCGTATTTTCTCAATCAAATGTTTATATTGTGCAAATAAGGATAGGTTGAAAGAATAAGAAAAATCATCCAGCTTAATGTATTATTGTATAAACATCTTTTTCGTTCCAAAATGTTGGCGGTTATTATTATAATTATTTTTGCTTTTCCTAGTTCATTTTTTTATAATAATTTACAATTTATTTCCAAAGGTTTTTTTAGAGATATTATGAATAATATTATGAATAATATCACATAATATTTTGAACACAATTAAAAAAACATGCAATGAATAACAGTATGAAAAAAAAATAAACGTCTTTTCTACATAACTGGCAATAAGGGAAAAGTTTGATTCTTCTAGTCTAATGAAACATTTGTCCCAGCGCTGGATCATTTTGAAAATTCCAGTTTCATAGACCGTCATCGGTCCCTTTGAGATTGTCATCAAAGTCTCAATACCGAATAATTTCTCAAAAGTTCTAATAGATAAAATCTGAAGATGCTATGTCCGGGCTGTATGGTGAAATTTTCAAAATTAGCCAAACAGGAAGAAAATTACAAAAATGAGGTTGGAAAATTCCATCGTACCAGAATGCAGCTCGGACTCAGTATATGTCACTGCCAGATATTCATTTGTTTAAAAACATGAAATGAAGAAGTTCCACGGAGGTCATAAATTTGGCTCTGTTGATGGCGTTTCGAAAGAGTTCTATAAGACCAGGATATTCAAATTGATGTAGCACTAGAACTAATGTCACTTCATAAATTGCAATTATACGGAAAAGCGTTAAATTGAAAATGCTTTAATAGCTTTACTTGTCCCCTTCATTCTTTGCTATTTTTTTTTTTTTTCATTCTTTCAAATTATCGTGTAAAAAAAGGTCATCCTTTTATTCAAGATATTGTATGTGATACATGTTCATATTTGTAATATCACAATCACTCGACTTACTTTTTTTTATATCGTATTAAATAATAAGTATATATGTATGGTACATATTTCCTATATAAGTAACGATATATATAAATATATATAGTACATGGTATATATATATATATATATATATATATATATAGGATGCGGCAGAAAAACCCGGACAAACAATTTTTATTATAAATTCATTAGAAATAAAGAAATTAATAAATAATATTAAGAGTAGACTTTTACTAATAAATGAATTTAATTTGTTTCAAAGTGGCCACATTTGCAGTGCTGCAGAGGTACAAACGCTTATTGAAATTTTCAGCAATGGGCCGCAAGACTTCTAACATTAATCTATCCCACTCCCACCGAAGCCATTGCTTTAGAGAGTCCAAATTTTTGTGTCGTTTAATGTAAGCCGAAGACTCCAAAATGGACCATACACTGCAATCATGGGACAGAGATTCGGCGAGTGTTGTGCCACTCCCCAGATTATATCATGTCTGGAAAATGTGCCTTGCACCACTTTTCTGTATTTTTAGCCTTGTGAGCTGGTGCCGAGTCTTGTTGAAACTCCCACTTTACATTGCCGAAGTGCATTTTGACCAACGGAAATACAATAGCTTCTAAAATGCCTGCTGTTACACTTTTTGATTTATTTTAACGCCTTCATCCAAGCAAATAATCAGAGATGTTTTGCTACTTGCTCAAATTCCGCACTAACCCATGATCAACCTTGGATATTTGCGATGTTCAACACTTTCTGAAGTTCTAGGAGCATCTACAGAATAGATTCTATAGTTCTAGGAGTTATGAGGTTTTGGACGGTAAAGAGCTTCTCATTGGTGAAAAGAAATCTGTCTCAGCGCTGACAGTCGGCCCCTTTCAAATGTCTTCGGCATCTTCGGAGCCTCACGAATTTGTTTCCTCAGTGAGAAACTGAAATTTTTTAATCATGTGAGGTTTCAGTCCAAGCTCTGATTTTGCCATTTGTTGTAATGAACGATCCATTATTCCCAGTTCACGAGCGATCTTTCTCATGGAAACCCTCGAATTTCATTGAACTCGATTTTTGATAACCTTAAGTCTATTGAAAGTGCTCATCATGTGTTTTCACTCACTTCCTTGACTGTGACCATCATTGCGAAGCTCTTTGAAACGATAGATTGTATCAGACACTGTTTGCCGAGGCACATTAAGGAAACGAACGAATCCATACTGTTCGTTTTCCTCGCTTAAACAACTCTAAAATAGCATTTCTTTTGCTTGGCATTGCAAAAAAGACAAAAATACAATACGTAAATTAAAAGATACATTATAAAATATGCTATAACTGAAGTGGTAAACAAAAAGAAATGAACAAAAATTAAAACGAAATTAATTAACTTCTATTTTATGATGTAATAACTTTGTCCGAGTTTTTTTGTCACACCCTGTATATGTATATATATATATTATCATATTATTGTCATAGTGTTGTTATTAACTTCTCAAGGCACGCACTGTTTTTGAAAAGTAAAGAAATAATCAATAAAATGTGAGCAAAATATAAAACAATTTTTGAAAACTCTTCCACCCTAACTAGATAATTAATTTCATGAGAAACGCTGTGAGATATTTTTGGATATTTTTGGAAATTTGGATATTTTTGGGAATTTGGATATTTCATTGTGAGATATTTTTGGGAAATTACATGAAATAATTTGGTATTCATTCATCAGTTTCCTGCGAAGAAATAAAATTGCAAGACGAGTTGAAAAATAGTTGATGGAATATTTCTAGAATTGTTTCAAAAATAATTAAATCTGCAGGAGCTTTTTCTCAACAGTAGAAAATTCTAATATGCAAGATAGATTATTTATAATCTAGGCTTCTTCGTTTTACTGAAAATAGTTTTAGTATATTTAAAGTATTAAATAAAATATATCATTTAACCAATCATGCCATTTTTTACGATAATATAATAAAAAAAGTCGTTTGCATGGGATTTTTTAAAACAGCATTACATTTATGTTAGGGATCTATTATTTCAACAATAAAAAATTAATTATGGCTTAGTTTAAACTCTCAATATGTTTTAAAAGTAAAAGAATTTTTTACGAATGTGAATAAAAATTTAATGCAATTGAGAGAAACAGATTATAAAAAAAGAAATTCTTAAAATTATAGGTCTCAATTTCTATTGATCTCAATTGAAATTGAAATAAAATGCTGGAGTTTAAGATAAAGCAAAACTAGAAGCAAAAAAAAAATATTTTCAATATCACATAATTATCGTTCTTAGGAATCGTTTTTTCACTAAAATTTAACATTTAGTATAAAAAGAAAGTAAAATAAATAGGTAATTTAACAAATTAAATGTTAAATGTCGTTCATGAACCACAGTGGGATCATAACCATGTTTATTTTCTATATATTTTCTATATATTGTTCCTATATTTTCTATGTATTTTTCTATTTTCTATTTATTTTTCTATTTTCTCTATATTTTTTTTATATTTTCTCTATATTTTTCTATATATTATATATGTTTTTTATATATTTTTGATAGCAATTTAAATTCTATTTTTTTTTTTAATTTTCACTATGAGCTTTTAACTGGTGTAATGCCACTTTTGGTACACACCGATTCTTCTTAAGAATATGTTTACGCTTTTTCATAATAGAAACATATGAACGTTAATTCATTCAATTTGGCGTCATTTTATCGAAAAAAATAATCTTCATATCTTTAATAGCATGAAACAATTTATTATCACCTCATTTATACTTTCACATTTTTTAATGTTTAATAAAATAGTGGTAATATCTGAAAATACTACAATAAACAAACAAAGTATTAATTCATGTAGCTTTCATTTCAACAGCAATAAATTGTCCCCAAAACATATCATTTTGTTAGACCAACACCATGAATTAAATGGTTCAACTCAATATATCCTTATCCAATTACCTGTTTCGACAGCAAATTGCAAAGTGCTTTTAGTTTGATGGACACAACCTAATCAATAACCACCAATACAAATTATGATATTTTCCCATGAAACATCAGCCTAACATAATATTTATTTCATTTCTGTCAAATAAAAGCGATTCTTGCTATTTTGCTATCTTTCTTTGTTGAAATGTGTCTCTTAAAGTAACCATTTCCATTTTTCCCAATGTACTCTTACTGGTATAATAACCGGTAGGCAATGGCCTGTGAACGACGAGTTGATAAGTTTCAGATGATCAGTGATGACAAGATCATATTTTGTAGATCACAATTTTATTTGACAGCGTCAGAAATAGAAAATGTTATATTAGTAATAGAGAAGCAATTTGGAAGAAATATGTCTATTTGTTTCTGACAGAATTTTATTGAACCGTGGTCTTTCTTTTATTTTCAATTAGTTTTGTTTCAAAACAGGCTTTGTGATAGTAAAAATACTTTATATATAGATAGTTCAAAACTGAAAACAGATTTTGAAAGAAATAGTTCCAAACTGAGATGTTAAAGATGTGAATTTGAATTAAAAAAATTCATACAAATCTATAGTTAGAAATCTGAAAATAAACAGATAAGAATTTGGTTAATTTTTTAATTATATAAATAAATTAATTATAATTACAAACATACAAATTAATTAAAACTTCTTAGTTAAAATATAATAGCAAATTATAGTCCTATTGTTCCTAGTTCTAAACTGCAACCTTACAGATTACTGAAGCATACCAAGTACTTTAATCTTTGTTATATTCATCAATTACAAATTCTTCGATGTGAATAATTTTATATTTGATAACATTTAATAATTCAAGAACAAAATCATAAAGAGGTATATTGCCGCATTGAAGGGAGGCAATCAACTCTCCATGGCCGAATGGCCATTGCACTGATCTCATGGTCAAGAGATTGTGCATTCGAGTCCCGATAGAGACAATGCGATTCACATTTTGTGTAAATATTTAATTCCTTGATTTTATGTTTCCCTTTATTTCATATTCCAGAAGATTCTGGACATCTCTTTAGTTTACCAGACAAGTGTTCTGGACTTTTCTTACTGTCTCCAGAAAAGTATTCTGGAACTTTCTCTGCTAGTATAAAAGCAGAAGATTTGTCAGTCACTGTGTTCACAGTTCAGAGTTGTTAATAAATTGGTTTAGCTCTACTTCTTGTGTGTGCCATTGCGTTCCACACTAAAGCATCTACGTGACAATATTTCTAGGAATATTTATCAGTAGATCATGCTCAATGTAGAATCGCTGTTCTGATTCAATTAAACCCTGATGCCCAGAGTAACAAATATCAATTTGCATCATATCCCCATGTGATCCTTCATGGGGGAAATGAAGATTTTCATGAGGTTAAAATCTACCTCATGCAAGAAACCTATTGATACAAGGTTGGAAAAGCTCGGAAAGATTTTCCAACCTTGCATCATTAGTGATTTTCAGATGCATGGGTGCACCAAGGTTGCAATTTATTCTCCATCATACTTGAGAAACGTTTCCAAACATTATTGTCATATCATTATGGGCTGTCTTTGTTTACATGGATTAGAATATGCCGTTTCTCGCAATACACGGTTTCAATCGTTCTTCTTTACGGGATTCTCAGTAGCATGGATGAATGTGATTTAAAAACTAATCTCTATCACGCTAGATAAATATTTTTGATCCTTCTAGCAACTTCATTTTGAGTTGCCTCGGTGAATCCAGTTTTCAATTTTATCAATTAACGCAGAGTGAAACATATCCATTCATTAATGAATATGTTATTTCGAATGGATGGCTTTACTTTTATGTACAATAAATGATCAAACGTATTCGGATACTATTGGAGAAATACATTTTTTTCAAATATTTTCAGAAAGACATGACACACTTTCTTTGAATTTTCGTCAATTAAAATATGAACTTTCACTCAAGATTCTGACTCGATTGTATCTAGGGAGCTGACAAAAAAACTGATGAAAAAGAAAATAATTTTGGATCACACCGATGCATAGAAAGTAAATATTAATTAGAAGATTTCAACTACAGTTTATCTTGTTTTGTAAAGTTCATTATTGCATTTTTGCAAATGCAGAAAGTATTTTTGAAAAATAATTTCAAAAATAATCTGAAATTTTTCAGTAAGTGATTTTATTTAAATGTAGAACTTTCAACTAAATAATATAGATTTTGCAAAATATATGAGAAAATATAATCAAAGAATTATATTAAAATCTGAAGGGAGTTTGAAAAATATTCGAAGATGTAGAAGTATCTTCATCAAAGAAAATCTGACTGCTCACATGCGAAGTATATCACAACATTTTTATAAAAGTATAACACAAGTATTGCACATAAAAGAAGAGCACATCCTCAATTTCAATGCTAGTTATAAAGAACAACTTATATAAAAATTCCTAACAAATACTATTGACGGTCAGAAAGATATTGACGCTGTTGTCTACTGAATTTCAATTGCTGTTAAAAAGGAGCTAAATTGCAAGTGGATTTCGATAAATTAATATTTTTTTCAAATTGAATTCTCGAATTTTTATACTGAATACTATGCAAGGTTGGTAATTTACAAAATAAAATTTCATACTTATAACTTAAGTACATAATTGCAAGGAACTAAACTTAATAAATATAAAAGAAATATTTTTATTCATTAATAAAAAGTCATTTATTTTGTTAAACAACATTATGTTTATTGTTAATTTTTGTTTCAACGTTATATTTTTATGTTAACGTTATACCGATTTCTATTAGTTTGTAGCATATTTTGTTCTGATTTTTTTGTGCCATTTCTTTTTCTTGCCAGATATATGATAGATTTTCGAGTTAAACAACGTAAACAATAAGAAATGTAGATACAACAGAAAAGCTTTAATTTATAGAGTTCTTTGAATAACGATCTGAAATTCATTTTTTTAAATGCTTCAGCCATTAAGTTAGTGATACATACATAATTTCTGAATAATATTACATTGTAAACAATGAAGGAAAAAAAATTCATGTCAAACATCTTTATTTATTTCAACTTCTAGGTTAGATCCAATGTGTAAACATAAAATTCGATTTGACATTTACAATCATCTTGCATGGGAGATGTTTTCTGGGATTCCGTTGCCAATTCTTGGAAGCATTCCCCTGATAATGTATCATGACATATATTCTAGAATATGAGATCAACCTATTAAAAAATAATTTTTTACCATACTCAATAGTATAGACTACCAACTTCTTTAAGGTTTTCTTATCGTGACTCTAAAAGAAGTAGATTCGGAAATTGGACCATCTAGGGCAATTGGAAAATTGATTTAAATACATAAAATTAAAAAATTAATGTGTTTGATAAACACATTTCCGTATTTAAATTGTTTCATATGTATGCTGCAAGAAATTTGCTAGTAAAAAGATAATCTAGCAGCAAACCGTCAACATTGATCGTTATTATGCAGAAAACTGGAAATTTTGCTGCTAATCTGGGAGAGATAAATTTTACATGACATATATATTATTTTTTGCTGTTAATACGCCTTGCTATAGAGATCCAGCAAACATAGTTATTTTTAATTATTAGCAGAGATGTAAATTGCAGATATATTAAAAATTAACTTTCAACAATGAAATAAAATCACACAAATAAATATTTGCTCAATCTACGAAAAAGGTTAGAATTTCTGAACACATTTGACCTTATTATTAATTAAGATGATAATGTCATGTTCCTAGTAGCTCAAATTTTGTTATTTTTGACTTATACACTAATATTTATTGAATTAAATTTAACTATAATAGATAAGATTATAAATATATATATATATATATATATATATATATATATATATATATATATATATATATATATATATATATATATATATATATATATATATATAGTAAATCTAAATTTTTAAAAAAATGAAATGTTGAAACTTTACAGGTACAGAAATGTTGCTACAGGTGTCATATTCCATAAATGAAATCAATGTATTGCTAATAGCTAAATCATAGCTACTAGCAGTACATATTCATCATTAAATGAGTGAAAAAAATTTCATACTCCCTTTCATAGTTGAAAAAAGTACCCAAAACTAAATTTAAATTCATTAAATAAAAAAAATCAGTTTTTCAAGAATCTATTATTGTTTATTGGAATTTTTTTTTCATCAGTGTTTCTCGGAAATATTGCGCGGTAATTGGCAGGATTAATAAATAAAATTCTGTACGCGTTATTACTTTTTTTTCATAATTATTCTTTTATAAAACACAGGCTCCTTTATTTCGAGACTTAAAGTAAAAAAAAAATTCTATTGCAAAAGAAAAAAAAACATTCTGTGACATTAGACATTTGGCAAAATGTGAAATTTGAATATTTCTGCGAATTTCTTGAATTTTCAATTGCGAATTTTTGAAATAGGGAAGGTCACAAGGAAAGAATTCGCCGTTGCGATAAAAAATAATTTGCTAGTAATGGCATTATAAACTGAATAGGTGATACTGATTAATTAAGTTTCAATTAAAAAAAATTAGAATTTAGCAATTTCAGATTATGTTTTTTTTTTAATCAGGTAAAATGATACTTTCAAACGAAATACGTCTTTTCATGTTAATAACTGTCAATTATTTTCAGAAAAAAAAACTTTGCATTTTTTTTCTTAACATACAAATAATTATTTCTAACATTTTGCTATCACTTTTTTCGGTAAATTGTACAAAAAATGATTAAAAAAACACAAATAAAAGAAAAAGTGAAGATTTTAAAATACTGCAATAAATTGAATAATTACGCTGATAAAATCTTTAAAAAAAGCTAAGTATAAATATTAATTGTTTTAAAAATTATAAAAAAAAACAAAAAAAAACCAGTTGAATTAGTAATGACTCTGTGTTTTTAAAATATGGCACCCATATTAGGCAGTACTGCTATTGTTATATTTTTATCATGCTAACTAAGTACAAATTCATATAATGATTCACGATTAGTAAGAATCCAAAATTTACGAATTATACATTTTCTACTTTTAATTGAAAAAAATTTAGTGCAAATTATCTTAGGTATTAAAAAACCATTTTAATTTAAATTCCTTAATACGAAATATAGTTTCCAAATATAAAATTTAACACAGGAAATTAAATTAACTTGCATTCTTTTGAAATTCTTATTGATTCTTATTGTTGAATAAAGTATAAAAACGAATTTTAATTAGTAATATGTAATAAGTACGTATTTCCATTTTGTTGAATATACATAAGATTGAAATATAAAGTTACGAAAAAAATTAAATTTCTAAGTTACAGTGGAAAAAAAAATATGCCCAGGATATTAAGTTGCTATTATTAATTATAAGATTAAACAAAACTTGTAAATTTAAATTGTTAAAATGTAAGGAACGTTTTCAACATTTAATACAAATATTTTTGATTCATTTAAGATACAAAATGTAATAACATGTAGTAATATATATCCTTTGGTGATGAGTTAGTTTGCGAAAATATTGAACATGTTTAATTTTATTTTAACCTCTTATACATAGCTTATTACTCATGATTTCCTTATTAATGCATTTTTAACCAACATATTGCTATAGACGATTAATCTCTATAATTTTAATAGTTTCACATCTTTTGTATTTATTATGTCCATGAATTATCTTAATCTGTTAACCTGATGATGTTAACCAACAAAATACCATTGGACAACAAGAATGCCTAAGTAATTCATCTAATAACTGCAAATTTTTAGTTTGGTATTGTAATATCCACATTCTTATACCTCATGTGATAAATATAATCATTTTTTAAAAATTTAATGGAAGAAAATATTTATCAAAATTTAAAAACAATATAAATTCTATTCCAACAGTATAATACATTCCTTAAAATTATGTGGAGTATTTTTTTAATATCAGGTGTCTTGCAAAAATAGCAGGGCAGCTGAATCAGTATCATAAAAAAATATATATTTTTTTGATTTTCAAAATGCTACAAAAATTTTTATGCATTAAAATTTTGCGAGCTATTGCGGCATACATCATATTCTTACATAATTTATTTAATTAAACATTTCACAAAATATTTGAAAAGGAATCGCATTGAGAGAGCGATTTCCACTCTTTTATGTCTGAACTTGGGAAATTCGGAATATAATATTTGGTTTTCAAAACACATTTATACATAAAGTTCCATACAATTAATACAGAGAGACACAGGAGTGATTTAATGAACGTGTAAATAAGCTTGAGCTAAATCACTTAAAAATTACTTTTTTATTGATAAATCGGAAAAAAACTTATTCGTCTAAACATTTATACCACGAATTTTTCCTCCAAAGGTTTTTCGTTTTTCTCTATCTGATGTGTCATTTTTTTTTATATTTATAAAAAAATATTCCCTATGCTGTGATTTATCACTCGAATTTGAATTTCCCTGCCGTGCAAAATTTTTTCCAATACCGTTATGGAAATTCTCACAGCTCTTTCTGTTTTGGTTGCTGAAGGTATGAAAAGTATAATGTCATATTTTCCTTTCTGCTCTTAAAGATAAAAATAATAGAAAAGCAGTGAAATAAATATTAAATTAATCAGAGCTGTAACATAGTTTGTGCGTATATATTTCTTTTAGTCAACTTTAAATTTCTCTGTTTTTTTCAATAAATAGAAACAATAAAATAATTTTCCACAGTGAATCAATTTTATAAAAGAAAATTAATTATATTACAAAAATTAATATAAAATTGAAACTCAAAAAATGAGTTGATATCTTTAATTAAAAAAAATAGAAATAACTTGAATCGAATATAATGTGTATGTATAATTATATATATATATATATATATATATATATATATATATATATATATATATATATATATATATATATATATATATATATATATATATATATATATATATATATATATATATATATATATATAGAGAGAGAGAGAGAGAGAGAGAGAGAGAGAATACACAAAATTTTAGTTGAAAAAATTTGAGATTTTTATTTTATTTCAAGATCCCTACATATTTTTTTATCCCTACATATTTTTATTTCTCTGAAACTTCCCTACATATTTTTAAATAAAGACAGGGTGTATCAGAACACCGGTTGCAAAAGTAAAGGAGATCTTATCCCATGCCGTTAAGCAGTTTCATGTCTCCGGAGCATTCAAGGCCTTACGTCAGAGAAAATACCAGTAGTTTCTCGGAATCCCAAGCCATGATTCGTGCAACAAGGTCCTCAACATTGTTAACGTAAGTTCCGTACACTAGTGCACCCCCCCCCCAAATAAAGATGTAATCAAGGCAAATGAGGTCTGGCGATTGAGTGAGCCAATGCACTGGACCACCCCGCTCTGTATCCACTGTACGCCACATGTTGCATTCCGGTGGAATATACGCGCAGCAGTTTTGTCATAGCATTATGTACTATTTATCCTCGGCAGAGTGATGCTGAGAACACGACTTCCTACGTAGCGTTTTTTATAAATTCATTCGTTTGAAATGATATCCAAAGCCTTTGAACAATTTTTTAGTTGCCGTCGAATTCCCTGGAAACATCTATTATATTTCGCTTTTCTTAAGTCTTTACAATTATACGCCCAAGCGTGAAATCATCCAAGAGATACTAAGACGACATACCGAAAAGTGCAAGTTCGTCAATTGGTTCTTTTCTATTAAACTTTGTGAACTTGAGCAACAATGGTCAATAGGCGTCAATTCCTTTATATTCCTTATCACGGTTATCAAGTGACGAATAAATTGATCAATCCAAAATGTGAATATGCAAAGCACATAATTATATCACACTCATTTGCTGATTTCCACAATTGTCAGTCTCCCACTTCACGATTGCCATCACTGTCATTGTCCTTCATCCTTAAGAATGATTTATCAGTGTATAACAACAGCATAACAAGCACATCAAACTTGAACTGTTGTATACCTTATTTCTGAATTGGCCGTGTTGGGTCAAAAGATATTCCATTCCTTTCTTAGATGCCAATATTTAAACTTAGAGATTTTTTATGGCGTTTGATTAAAGAAAAAGTCTTCGTACCTCTACAGCCCTAGGAATATTACAGAGACGAAGCAATGAGTAAAAGACGTGTTGGGCTTAATATCAGGGTTCCTGTCACGAGTGTGGCAGGAACTGGAATACTAGAAACTTACTAAGTCACTGGAGGGCATGACAAATACATATGCTGTAAATGTCTATTCATAGAAGAAACATAGAAACTTAGATAACTCTGGTTTCTCAGTAAATTTTGTTTATCAAAATAAGTTAATTATAACATTCACGGGCATGTTTTATTTTTGTCCCATTTACTATGACTCCCCTCCCCATACAAATTTAAATAGAGATGAGGAAATTACTAGTTAAGTAATTTCCTAATCAATTTAGTGTATCTTGATTTTATTACTTTCTTAGTAGAAAAATTCTATTTACTGTAACTTTAAATAAAAAAAAGAGGAAAAAAGAGGAAATGCAGTGAAAAAAAGAGGAAACCTACTTATGTCGTAAACAGCATAGTTCTGTAATTTTTCCAGAATTATGCCTCGATACACAGTTTTTTCAAAAAATATATGAAAATGTTGCTTTTTAAATTAAAAAAAATCCAGTTTTTTTCAATCTAATTTTTGAATTCTCTTTATTTGCTGAAAAAGAATTCATTTTAGGAAATCTAGTGGAAGCATGACGGATTAGACAATCCTTTCAAAATAGCTTTGCAACTTAAAAACAACAACGTAAAAAAAGACCCTTAGATTTGAAAAACTAATTTGTAAAAAATACATGATTTTTAAACTCAAAGGAGAGTAATTACGCATGAAAGAAAATATTCCATGCATGTAAGCGCGAAATTTTCAAAAACGTGTTGTTTTGCCACAATTTTTTTACTACTCTTCAGTTAAAAATTAAACTTTTTTTTTAAAATTGAGTTTTTTTTTTCATTTTAATATTATTATATAGATTTCTGTACCTTAGGATTAGTACATTCTCTTAAAAAAACCCGGAAATATAATTCATAAAAGTAGAAAAGATTTTACATCACTTTTCTTGATATATAATAGAATTTCCAACAAAATCAATTTATAAGCATGAACAAATGCATTCTATAAATCAATAATAACTACCAAATTTTCAGTAGCAAAAAAAAAAGGAATAAATCGAGAATTAATCAAGCGTCCTGCCATACTGCGTCTTCCCCGTGATCTGGTCGTTCTAGGTTCGAGTCCCGATTTGGGCATGGTTTTTCTTCTTCTGTGTTCTATCTGTGAGGAGTGTGAATGTGCCCCCACCTCTGTAAAAAGGGGTTGTGAAAGTGAATGTGATGCATGAAGTAGCTAAGTCGTACTCTTGACATTAGTTGGTGCTACTGAAAAAGCAAGAGACATTCACTCGGCTTAAATCGCTGATAGATAATAGTCAGCGGGTTTATAAAGTGCCATAAGTCACAACACAACAACAATGCTGTAAACAAAAATAAAAAGAGGTAGTTGAGTAACATGTAATTAAAATCACGTCATATAGTTTGTTGTTCAAGCTCATAACTGGAATAAACAATATAGCTTCAATGATATTGTAATATATTGAAAAACAATTTCATCTGAAGTGAAACGGCTACGATTACCTGGCGGTGCTAAAGGAATTAGATCTGGACTAAGGAAATTAAAAGTTTCGAAGTTTAATACTCGATTTGATAGAAGAATCATCGAATTTGAAATACTGGTGTACCACAAATTTGATTTAGAAAATTAAACGGATTCTATTTGGCGTGGCAAAGAAATCTGTCGAGAGAAACTTGCAATCTGAAGTCGTTTTTTTTTCACCTAATTGTTATTCAAACTTGCAAGTCCATTACAAACCCATTTTAAAGTACGATTATATTGTTTTTTAGTCGTAAGCAGTATTGTTGGGAAGCAAGCATAACTAGACTAAATTTGATTTGAAATATGAATAGTTACGATGGTAATTCAAATGGATTGGTAGATCGAAATTGACCAAAATTCTAAGACACGAGGAGAAGGTAGTAATTTATATCAATGTTTTTTATGATAATTAAAGATAATTCTGTTGGAGCTCTATTGGCGAGATTATTTGGCCTGAAACTAAAACATTTGATACAAAATGCTTTGGAGAAACAAATATGATCTTCATATTTATCTTTATTGCAATTTCATTAATTAAGAAAAGAAAATTTTGAAGTTTTATTTCCACATATTATAAAATGAAAAATATTATTGTATAAGAAAAATTTTACAGAATTCCAAAATGTTCAATTAATTAATCCGATTAAATTACCTTATAATGAAATTGGAATAGTTAAATAAAAAGTGGAAATGCCATTCATTTTGGTAATTTTTCATAAACTTTGATAATTTTTGTATATATTTTTATATTCTGCAATGCAATAGCTTTCATTGTTAAATGAATTTAAAAATACTTCTTATTATCAATTCTAAAAAAGGAAGATACTTTATATTAACTCAGTATTTTCGAGCAGAATGGCAAAGGCCAATGGCACCAAGAAATAAAATGCACAATTGGAAGATTGAATACTGGAAAATTAATTGGTATTTTCATGGCATGGGATTAAATTTCATTAGAAATTTACATTCACACGATAAAATGTGTTTAAATAACGCTGCTTTCATACTGTTACAATTTGATGTTTAAAATTACTTCGTTGAGGGAAATATAAATATTGCAATATGCATATGAATTTAAATTCAAACTAAACAAATCTAATGTTTCAGGTGAACCGTCAAAGAAAGCCAGTTAGAAAAATAATACATTTTCTTTTTGAATGTACAAATGTAAACAACACACTAATTATGAATGCAATTGCTAATTTTATTATAAAAAGCAATAGTTTGTCCAATAACATATTTTACATATTTCAGGAAAGCAATGCCTTTTGTGTTTAGCGTCGTTGCATAATGAAAAATATTGAATATAAATTTCGAATCCATTCCTAGCTTTGGCACGTATAGACAATTTTGGTGTAAAGTTTATGCATTAAAATTAATCATAAATTTTTGAATTCTGATTATAAATACATATGACAAAATAACTCTATTTAGCCATGTCATTTTTAAGTTGTAATGCTTCTTATTAGATACGAGTTTCATTTGAAATTTGATAGAATGTGTAATTTTGATATAAAAAATCCACGCTCAGAATGATGATATTTTTAAATTACTGGCTTAGTAGTACATGTTGACGAATATAATTAGAAAAATTTAGTATTCTGATTCAAGGAAATCTTAATTTTGGCCATTTGATAGAACCTCGATTTGAAATTACAATACTTTTTTTTCTAAACTTTGTATGCAAAAATTAAAAAAAAAAAAAAACATTGTAAACAATAATGCGTCTGTAAAACTTAATGATTCAAAACTTTTAAGATTTAGAAATTGCATTCTTTAATCCCCGCCAAACAAAGATGTCTACATAACCATTCTCAAAAGTTACTACTTTCATTCCCTATGCAGTTACGGAATAACGGAACGTCATTTCTTCAGAAAACATAGAAACAGCTATTAAGTGTTAAAATGCTTCGCCTTCAATTTAGGCAACTTTTGCAGCTAACAACAAAATGTAGTATTTTACTGCATTGTAGAAACGCTTACCATCGATTGTATTAGGTTTTTCCTATTACTTGCACAACTATTATCAACGCAAACGGTTGTTCCTAACAGAATTTTTTACTAACAACCATCTCCTTCACTGCAGCTAGTTAAACGTTAATCCATTTTACTGATAGTTTGTCGGTAGTTTGGGTGTAGTTTCGTCCCAAAGCGAAGACGGTAACAGCTTTTATATCTAAAAGAAACTCATAAGAATGTAAGGAAGCATGGTTTGAGGCTATTTATTGTTAACTATTTTGTTTCTTGGCAGATAGACTCCAAAAGGTTACGATTTCAGACCTCAATTTTGCTAACGTCATAGCCGAAACCTATGAAATTAGCAATAATAGTATTTTTTTATTAAAATTGTAAAATGGTCTTATTTATCCAATTAAGATGGTGGATATATAAATTTAAATAAATACAAACTTGGAATTTCTGTTAAATAAATACAATGATGGAATACAATTAAATGAATATAATGATGGAATATAATTAAATAAATATAATGATGGAATGCAATTAAATAAATATAATGGTGGAATACAATTAAATAAATATAATGATGAAATGAGCGCCACAAAATATACAAGAAATCTAATTATGTAAGAGTAGAGATAGGAATTTTAAATTTTAAATTTAATTTTCTCAAATATTATTAATTGTTTTATTATATAATTGACTGAATTAAAAGAAGTGTTCTTAAATTATAATTAATATTTCAAAACCAAGATTATTATTTTTTAAATTTAAAAGCATTTTCTTTGAATTTGAGAATCATGATTCGAATAATTACATTTATTTTTTAAAAAAAATTTAATTATTATTAAAATTGATCTATTATTTCTTCTCAATATTGATGTGAGTAACATTAACATAAATTTGTCTTCTTGATCTACAATCAATTTCTTTTTTGATTTATTTTCTACAATAGAATTTTGATATATGTTATGACGAATTCAATAGTTAGATTACTGTATATAGAAATGGCATGGAAATTTCAAGATGAAACTTCTCATTTCTGTGTTGTTGTTTCATTTATGTGGATATTAGCGTTACATTATTTCAAATAATAATCCTTTGTATTCTAAAATCGGGACTTTAGTGTATGTCTTAACAAAGCTAAAATCTCATATCGCCAGTTTTTTGTCCATGATTTCTTGGCAATTAAAAAATAACCCAAAAATAAATGATAATTTCAAATATATTATTAACATATAAATTTATAAAACACAAATATATGAAAAATAACAGCATTATTGCTAACATATGTAATTTAGTTCCTTAAGTAGGGAGTAATATGCATTTTGTATTAAATTGTGAAATAAAATAATATTAAATTATAATGTTTGATAATGTTTAGAACATTATAAAATTATAATGTTCTAAAGTGTAAATATTTATTAAATACGTATATTATTTATTTCATAAATATTCTGTGATCAATTTATAGATAATGTATCATTTCTAACTCTCTTCAATACCGTTCTGCTGTTATTATAATTTTTCAATTATTATGTGCTTCATATTTAATTATACCTTTTACTTAAAACATTTAAGTAAATGCATCCTGCTTTTCAGCAAGTAAACAAGAATGAATATTCAACAAATTATACATTGCAAGTACTATGTTGAAATTTACATTTCAGTTCCGCCTATCAGAATATGAATTCTTTCTTTATTTAATAAATAGCAACAGTGTTTAACTTAATTGCTACCTTGAGTTTGTGTTATGCGTTAGTTTAGAGGAAATGCGTAAAACAGATTCAAAGCTGCAGTTTGTGGACTTAATAAAATTAACCTTTAACCAACCAGGCATAATTAAATGAAACAGATTCAGTTTATACATTGTTGAAAAGTGCTATTGAATATCCAAAGAAATTTGAGATTTACTGTCAAATCATTTAGTTAGGAGTCAGAAGACAAACGAATTTTACTAGACAAATTTTCTATTTTGAGTATATATAATGCTCTCTTTAAAGATAGCTAATCAATATCAAGACAAGGCATTACAGTTTTCTGGCACTTAAGGTGAAGTCATGTTTCTGTGTTAAGTGTAAATATTTAATAAAATAAATTTAGAAGATATAAGACGTTAAGATGCATTTTATTATATTGATAATTGCCATATTTAAGCATGTTTTCACTTATGCATTTAATTATTACAATTACCCAAACCCTTATATTAATGATTATCTACATCTTATATTCTTTTTAATTTTTATCTTTCATACCTATCTTTCCTAAGATCATTCGAATTCAAGTATCTCAAAATACTAAAGAGTCATAAACGTAAGAAAAATTCCCTTTCCATTCAAAATCCCTCATTGCATGCCCTTATTCTTATGGGGTTTATTATGAAAAGAACATTCTCCTTATTCATGGCTATTAAGCAAATGTATACTCGAACATCCTTTTTGACTGTTTTCAGAAAATCCCTCGGTTCCCCAAAGCAATCCTGGCTAGCGATTCTTACGAACAAACCATGTGCCTCGAATAGTCAATCAATCATAATTAAGGAAAGAAGACATTCTTAGTCATAATACGCAGGGGTCTCGGCAGTCTGTCATAATTTCATTGAACGGTAAGGAGAGGTGTCATAATTATTGTGGGAGATAAATAAAATATTTTGTTGGAAGAAAAACTGAGGAAATTTCCATTTCTTTTTTTCCCTTGAAAATGCAATAAATTAGTCTTGGACTTCTTATTTATTCTGTTGATACTCTTCTTTACAACCACTGAACTAGAATACGATTTGTGGTATCATAAGGAAGTAGGTAGCAAACCCTTAAATGACACAGTAGTCCGCAATCTTGAGAATATCCCTTTAAGTCCAAATCAATACGATGCACTTTGTGCTTCGTAATATAAAGCAAAAATGAAAAAAAAAAACAAAAAACTGAGTATGCATTTTAGACACATTGACACATTACATTCGTTTCACTCGAATAGTTTCCAAATTTGACACAAATTTACAATATTTTGATGCAAGATCGGATTTTCAATTTTCTGGTGAGTTTAGTTATGGCGTTTCCATACATTTAAATATATTCCTTACCAATTTTAGATCGATTTGATCTAAAATTTAATATAAATATCCTAATAATTCTTCATTCCTCAGTTTCTTCTTTTATTTTATTACGTTGTTTATGCATATGGACCAGCAGAATTTTCTTAGAACTACATTAGAATTTGTTCAAATTCTAATAGAATTCTACAAATTCGGTATTAAGATTGCATACCGAATTTCATCTGCCTAGTCTATCGCATTTTTGAGTTACGAGTATGGATAGACAACTTGATACACATGCTAGATGACGAAGAACGTGTTTTCAGACTCTGAGAGCTCTAAACTGTGGAGATTTCACCAAACAAGGCGAAGTTTTAGACTTTTACAATGCTTATCCTTTGTATATTTCGTATATGAGAAATAGCATCTTGTAAATTACAAAATGCAATAAGGGCTTTCAAAATGAAATAAAACAATATATCTAGCTATTAAAAGAAGAATATAATTTTCTTTTAACAGTTAATTGTTTCATATATTTTTTTCTTTCTTTTTGCCTGCTTAAATTTTCTGCATTTCAAAATTAATTGAATTTTTAAAATTTCATGTACATGAGGAATCAGATACAAAAGTTTTTAATCGTCGAAATATTCAACTCCAAGATGTTTATAAAATCTCTATAATTTACAACTTCCAATACCTGAAAAATCAAATTTTGAGATTATGTCTGTCGTTTGAAATCTAAGTTAATTATGTGCTATTTAAAGATGGATTTGAATATAACCGGTTAACTGAAGATGGTTCTTTGTATTGTTTTCTTGCAAGTGTACGATAACTATTAACGACAGCAATCTAGATAAGTGAAATGTGGTATATGATAAAATGAACACCTTTTAATGTAATCGCAACTAATGGTATCATTCGTTTGATATTATGAAAATCCCCTGGTTCCAAAGCAATGTAATCAAATGGGCAAAAAATTAATGATCATTATATCGTTCAATCTATGAGGTTTAATGCAAATAATTGACTGATTCTTCATTTTCAAATAGCTTTGATGATTAACATTCATGAAATGTCGCGCTCTGCTTTTAAGGAACCATTCGGATATCATTTTTTCGAATGTAAGGGATATATATTCTTTGATGGGGACTAAATTGATCTGGATTGGTTTAAAAAGGCAGTTAAATTGCTGGATGGGGTTTAAAATCTCAATAGCAATAAATCACTGCTATGTGTATCTGAATACCCGAAACAAAATGGATAAAAATAAAAGACTTATTTTGAGAATTAAAAAGAATGAAATTCAGATATATGTGTTTACTTAAAATGTACAACAACGTAGCGGCGCAGTTGAAAATGTCTCCAGCTCTTAATATTTTTAAATGCGACGTGCAGCATTGCTCAACAAATTTTAAAAAATCGAATCTCTATGAATAATATTTAAATGAACTATTGAAGAATAATTATTATTAAATGCAATTTTTTTAATTGTTATTTTTGAAATAAATTATATTACAACCCTGAGGTACTATTTATTGTTATTTCATTTTATATGAGTTAAATAATAATAAGTTTATATTATTTAAAAATATATTTGATTTTATCCGATTCGTTTATTTTATTAATCTATACTTATAATAAAGCTCAATGTGTGTGTGTGTGTGTGTGTGTGTGTGTGTGTGTGTGTGTGTGTGTGTGTGTTGGCGCTCTACAGGCCAGGACATTTGACATACAGCTATCAAATTTGGTACATGTATACCTTAGAGGTCGGGAATGTGCACCTGGGGTCCCTTTTTTTGAAATTTTAATTAGAATTTTAATTATTAATTAAAAACTAACTTTCCCGCCAAAAAATCTTCCATTTTCCCCAACGCCAACTTTTCCGCCAAAAAAATCTTCCATTTTCTCCACCGCCAAATGAGTAAGGCTTCCGGGTTTTTTTTCTCCCAACAGTAATGAGGCTAGGGTTAGTATTTTTCGGCGGATTATTTCAAACGATTCTGTTTATTTTCTTAATGTTTGATGCATTTAAAATTAAACATTGTTAATTAATCGATCTTTCAGATTTATTCTGAAGTACTTTTGAATTAAAATAAAACAGAATAAAGGAAATTAAAAATTTCTAATCCGCATAGCGTTACCCCAACTGGCGTAGAAAAAAAATCACGTATTTGCGTTACGTAACTGGCGTTGAAAATTCACGCATGCGCTTTGTGTTCTGAATTCCGCATTGTGTTGACGAATTATTATCAACGAATGCGGACTGGATTTAAATTTTTTTTAGGTTCGTTGCATGTTTTTGTAATTAAAATGTATTTATGTTAGTTATATATTTTTTGTATATGCTTATAGTTTTAAGTGCATCGTTTTTTAAGTAGCTTTTTTAAAACCTGTTTTAAACCGTCTATTTTAAACGATTCGTTTCATTTTCTTAGTGTTTGATGCATTTAAAAGTAAACATTGTTAATGAATCGATCTGCTCATGATGAATCTAAGAAAATTTTGTTAACAAATTCTTGAGATAATATGTAAATTGAAAAAGATATTCTTTAGTGCCCATAAAGTTTAAACGCTGAGTGACTCTATTTTCATTAATCAGATAATAAAAAAATTCTTTGCTTCGGTAAAAAATATTATTATATTAATTGCAGATTAATTCTTTCCACTTTAATTTAAAACATAAATTCTACGGGTGCTAACAGAAAATTAGAGAGATACATATTACGTTATGACTGAAGGCCTTTATAATATTATGAGTGAATTATATGGCTATCAAAATTTGAAGTTTTAAAATATTTTGATGAAGAAGCTATTAAAGTAGGAATTGCATAAAATATTTAAATATAAAAATTTTAACGAGCATTAAGATTGGCGAACCGGCTGGTCAACAAATTCTTGAGATATTACATAAATTAAGAAACATATTTTTTAGTTCCCATAAGGTTTAAATGCTCAGTGACTCTGTTTTCGTTAATCATGTTATTAAAAAAATTAACATTTATTGACGAACACGAACACACTGATATTCACCGTTACTCTGATTAGATGTTATAAAATCTGAATAGATAAACATAAACGTGTAAACAGCTGTGCGCCGGTTTCTATGGCAACACAGCTGGAAAGAGAAACGAAGTTTCCGAAGAAAATTCACGCATGCGCATTGTTCTGATTGTTATCATGACAACCACTTTCAACAGATGATTTAAATTATTTTTAGGTTAGTTACATGCTTTTGTAAGTAAATTGTATTTATGTTAGTTATATATTTTTTGTATATGCTTATAGTTTTAAGTACATCGTTTTTTAAGTAGTTTTTTTTAAACCTGTTTTCAATGATTTAAATTATTTTTAGGTTAGTTGCATGCTTTTGTAATTAAATTGTATTTATGTTAGTTATATATTTTTTTGTATATGCTTATAGTTTTAAGTACATCGTTTTTTAAGTAGTTTTTTTAAACCTGTTTTAGACCGATTATTTTAAACGATTCATTTTATTTTCTTAGTGTTTAATGCATTTAAAATGAAACATTGTTAATGAATCGATCTGCTCATGATGAATCTAAGAAAATTTTGTTGACAAATTCTTGAGATAATACGTAAATTGAAAAAGATATTCTTTAGTGCCCATAAAGTTTAAACGCTCAGTGACTCTATTATCAGTAATCATATTATTAAAAAAAATGCTTTGTTTCAGTAAAAAATATTATTATATTAATTGCAGATGAATCATTTACACTTTAATTTAAAGCATAAATTCTACGAGGGGTAACAGAAAATGAGAGAGATACATATCACGTTATGACTGAAGGCCTTTATAATACAGGGTGTTTATAAAGTCCCGGACCCATTTTGATGTTTAATAACTCATAAAATAATAAAGATAGATTTAAATTAATAACATAAATGGTTAAATAGACTCAAAAAGTTTCATGACCCTTGTCAATGAACTTCCACGTGTGCCCCCTTCTTCGCACGGAGAATATCAAGTCGATAGTCAATTTCACGCCAGGTAGCGACAGGCATGTCGGCATCCACAGAGCCATTTGCGCACATTATGGCGATTAACAATGCCAGAAACATGAAAGGATGCTTCATCGGAGAACATTATGCTCTTCAGAAAATCAGCAGCATCTTCTATCCTCCTTAGCATATCTGTTGCAAAGGCCATCCTCCTAGGTCTATCGTTCGGTTCCAAAACTTGAACAATTTGAACTTTGTATGCATGCAGTCTTAATTTTTTCTTAATAACCTTGTACACCGTCGAAATTGGCATATCCAATTCTGTTGCCGCTGATCTCACAGATATTCTAGGATTGTGTAAAAATGTCTCTCTGACACGCTCAACATCAAAATCACTTGTGCAAGGACGTCTGGAACGTTTCTTATCTTCGATACTTCCAATTTCTAGAAAATTCTTTTTCCACCGCAAGGTGCTGTTTTTGGATGGAGAATCTTTTTGGTAAATTCTTCTGAAATTTCTCTGTGCTTGCACTATCGATTTCATTTCTATGAACCACCATAAAATCTGTGCTTTCTCTTGTGGTGTATGCATTCTCCTTAATATCCGGTCGAATAAAACATCACATACAAAAGTACTACATAGAACAAACACATCAAAAGTAAACATAACATTGCAATAGTTGACAAAAACAAAAGAGAGAAAAATGCAATTAATAAGCAGACAATATTTATAAAAGTACAGATATTTAGACTGGAAAATGAAATTATCTGAAATTAACCACACGCGCAGACGATATTTACAAAAGTAAAAATATTCAAACCTGAAAAGGAAAATATATGAGTTATTTCATCAATAAATGTCATAAGTGTGTTTATATCTTTATTATTTTATGAGTTATTAAACATCAAAATGGGTCCGGGACTTTATAAACACCCTGTATTATGAGTGAATTATATGACTATCAAAATTTGAAGTTTTAAAATATTTTGCTGAAGAATCTATTAAAGTTGGAATTGCATAAAATATTTAATTATTAAAATTTTAACGAACATTAAGATTGGCGAACCGGCTGGTCGCCAAAGGCGGCTAGTTGGTTAATAAATCTAAATGATCACATAGAGCAGAACTGTATAAACAGGCTAAAACTGCAGATCTCTATCATTGTTTGGACCAAATTTATCCGCATTATATCCATATGACATATATATAATAAGAATTTTCCTAAAACATAAAACGGGGATTTATACAAAAAAGATAAAATGAAACCTTTTCCGATTGTAAAAATACATATTATATGTTCATCATATTCCTATCTACTTTACTTTACTGAACAGGCATTTATATCTTGTTTCTGGTTTATTTACTATGGTATTCGATATTTTTGAGCTTTTAAATAATATACCTTTATAGACGGATTATTATTCAAGTTCTTTAAAAAAAAGGAGCATAAATTATTATCTGTAAACTTATTGTTTAGCAGCCAATCTATAGGAAAACTATTAAATATATAGATAATTAGTTCTTTAAATATTCCTTTAAACTTTAAAATGATTTGCAATTTTTTTTTTGTTTTTGTTTTTATGGAATTAGCAGAACTAACAAATGTTTCAGAACTATTCCAAAATATATAGATTTCATATATAATTTTTACGAAATTTCTATATTTCAAATTACATTACTGCTTTGAATTATAACTACGAACTAATAAATTTAAATATTAAAATCAGTTAAGAGCGGCGTAAAGAAAATAGATTGAGTAGTGGCTTCTTTTCTTCAAATTCATTCCAGTATTTTAAATTCGATAACAAAAATATAAATAAAAAAATCTGAGTTATGCAAATGAAAATCTAATAATATCTCTTCCTATTCTGAATGCGAGTATAAGCGATTGAAAAAAAAATGTGAACCGCGACTGAACAAAAATGTCAAAATCTAGAATTATCTGCATGCAAATTATATTTTTCTAAACCTACATCTATTCATTCTCTTTCAATGGTTTTTAGGGATTCTTTTCTGCTAAAATTTGTATAATTTTATGTTTGTAACCAACGAGGCTGAAAGACTGGAAAGGCGATGTATTATTGAATCTTAAGCAATCATTCCGCTTACACAAACCGAAGTTTTGTTCAGTCACTGAATTTATAAGGAAGCATATAGTAAGTTTTGTTAAAAGAATAAGAATTTTTCCAAAAGATACGACTGAATGAAATTGTTTTTAACTTGGTCTCATTCAAATTTATGTAAATATTAAATTTTATTTCTTTATGCAGAAAAAAGTTTGTGTCTGACTCTGAAATTAGAAACAATCTTTAAAAACATATTTTCATCAAGCTCCAATCATAAGAATTTTATTTCTATATTGGTTTCAATAAGATTATATCTTACCAACCGAATATTTTCATTGGATAAGCGTAGAAAATTATAGTAGCATGGGAATAGTTTCTTCTTTCCATTTTAACAAATCCAGTTAGATTGAAAAAGCAGTTAGCAAATTTTTACAAATATAAAAGGGGATTCTAAATAAAAATTCTAATCTTGGCCTAGAAGATCTAACCCTCATTTTATACGATGTGCATTTGAGCACATATATACTATGTGATCAAAAGTATTCTGCTCCTTTCAAATTTAAACATTTTTGCGAATTTAGAGAAACATTTTGCTGTTTGAGAAACTGTACTTGAATTATGATTGTACACATACAGTGTGCAAATATTTTTCAAATCAAAAAATAAGTCGATTCTAAATAAAAATGCAAATCATTGACTAGAAGTTAGAATTCTACTGTTCATGATATGCATTTGAGTATATACACAGTATGTGCTCAAAAGTAATTAGCGACTTTCGGATTTACACTTTTTTTTCAAAGATCGCTCGAAAGGCAGAGAAAAGCTGTACTTGAAATAGCACTATACGAAAAATATATTACAACTCACATATTAATGAAATGAATGGTAATGAAAACATTTTGGGAAGAGTAGGAAAATGATAAAGAAAAAATATTTTCGCTCCCTAAAATAAATAAATAAAAAAATGATTTGAAATTATAAAAAGGAAATTATAAATTGGTTTTAAAATGTCTGCAATGTCTTATTTGTTTTGCGTAACATTTAGAGGAAATTTTCGTAAGAACAGTATGTGTACTCGAGAAAACAAAAAGCATTTTTTGAAGCCTCTTTGAACTAGGCAGTCAAAACAGTTGTCATGAATTGAGTAAATGTCTAGTGTAACAATTTTTATTATCATAAAATCAACAAATTAGACATGTGTTCTGATAAATGTTACAAACAATTTATCTATTATTTGGAAAGTTATGTGGTAACATTCTACGAAAAATTAATCTGAAATCTGAAAATAACGTGTTCGGTGCCGTGAGTGTAAGGTGAAAGAATCCAACAACTTCAATAGCAAATGTCAATGCTTTATTGGAAGCGAAAACATGAACTCAGACATAAAAACACAATCGAATCATACAAAAGAACAGAATTTACAGTAAATAGCAGCGCATAAGTAATAAATCGGTAGTAAACAGCTAAAACAGCATAATGAAGAGAGACTTCACTCAACTATTTTAGTCTCCTAAGAGTCTGCTACTCTCCAATGACTCTTGAGTTGAATTTGATGTCAACTCCTATTGATTGACTGACGACTCAGCACACGAATATAACTCTGTCTCTCAGCTTTTTATAATTTCAGTCACATGACAAAGAAGGTTCTAGAAAGATTACTGCAGTTTGAGTTCTAATTGGTCTATTGCCAAAATGTTTGCTGTGCCTGGCCCGATTTTTGTCAAATGGTCACCACGGCCTGAGTTTATTGACTCGGCATCTGTTAGAGATATCTATGAAAATGTCTTCCTTACTCGCAGAGCTATTCTGCTGTTAAAAACATTTATCCTTTTCGCATTCTAGTTGCATTGTTATGCCAATTGTTTCTAATAATTTTAATTTGCTTTTATCTTCTTTTTACGTGAGTTAAAAATGTGAGGCATGTATTTTTAAAAACAAATATCTCTTAACTATTATAAAATTATAAATAACTGAAATTTCTATATATCTGTAAAACATTACCGGTTCAGAAATTTGATAAAAATAAAATATAGTTTTAACCCTATATTGGGGACGTGCGGTCTGTGAGACCGCTAGCGATGGATTTTCTGTCACTCCTATTCTATTTTTAGCTCAATTAAATGGATTGCCCAGTAGCTTCCTGTTTTGTGACCTTCAATACACGTGCACTTTTTCAACCGATTTCAGCGGATGCTTTTTAAAATAATTCAGTTATTTCTTCGAACGCGGTCTCTAAGACCGCATTTCCCTGTTAGTGTCCCAATGATAAACAAGGCTTAGCAGATGGTGCTAAAACTTGGGCCCCGAAATATCATCCAGTTTACTGATCCTATTATGAAGCAGTGCTCCAGACACTTTTAAATGAAGCAGAAAGTGATTTTAGTGATAAGGATAATTGTACAGAAGAGTTTTTCGATGAAAGTTCGCATTCAACTCATTCTGATATGTATATTTAGACATAATTAATTTTTCTAGTGATAATTTATTTTGAAAAATTTATAAAATATATTAATATACCAAGACATATATATATATATATATATATATATATATATATATATATATATATACAGAATTTATAGATTGATTTTTATACTATTTCTTAACCTATATGTTTAAAATGCCCTAGAAAACCGTGCTATGAAAGTCACTCAAGCCGATAAAAAAGGGCCAATTTTACCTATTGTCATTTTATTTATGTTTCATACAATTGTTGAATTTTATATTATATTTTCTTCTATATACCTTCATATACTGTAAAAATAAATATGATTTAAAAAGTAAAAAGTAATTTGCTTTTTCAAGAATATTATTTATTGCAACATGTAATTTGAGAAGAAAATGTATGTTCCAACGCATTTATGTTTTTCAATGATAATATATTTTGAAAAATTTCTAAAACATATCTATATATCAAGAAAAATGTCTGCAAAATATATTGGCAGTTTTTCATACTAATACACTCATTAGAAAATTTAATTTGAGTGTAAATGAAATGCGGTCTTGTATACCGCACCTCCCCAATTAAGTCCTAAAATTTCACCTCCCCAGTTAAGGGTTAATTATTTATCGATATTCAAATTACTCTGACTTTTTATGAAATATTGGATTGATAATCTGACTTTGCTAAATATTTTGTGGTTTTGGCAATATTTTTAAAAAAATATAATCAATTATTTTTTATTTATTTAATGTTATGCAGTTTGAAAAAAAAACTTTTTTCGTCCCTACATTTTATGTATTTATCATACTAAAATGAAGTTTTGTATTCAGTATATGTATGAATAATTGTGGAAATACTTATAATTACCTTATTGCAAATAATTATTTCATAAATTTGTGAAAGACAAAGATTTAAATATTAAACTGCCACTGCACAATCGAGTAATTTTAAAATTAAAATTTTAAAATTCATCTTTAACATATTTTCTTCAGATTTTGCAAATAATTTAGAATTTTCAGAAAAATAAGAAAAGTGCAATTTGTAAGATGAATCTAAAACGCAAAAGAAATCAAAATAACATAAGAGGAATAAGCTCCTTTTAGATTTTGAGGAAATATCAGAAAAAAAGTTGGATTTGAAATTCAAAATGGTACTTGAAGGGATTAGACTATTCTTGAGTGAAGATTTTGACTTCAAATATTTTTGAAAGATTTCAGAAAAAAGCTTTACACAAATCGCATTCAAATCTATAAATAATTCTGAATTTGTCAGAGAACAAAGTCCAATTCTTTTAGGGAACGTTTACTTTTTATTCGAATAAGCACACACCTACCTTTTATTATTGTTATAAAGAAATCATTCCTATAAATAGTTACGCATTCTCATATTTGAAAATTTTTTTCAGAACTTAATAGTTCCATACATTGAACACACTTTGCAATTAAAACATTGTTTGAATTTGTTCTAAAATAAGAAATTACATTTGATTATTTCCAATAATTTTTAAAATGCAAACATTGTTTTATTTATATGTCTTCTATAATTACCTTCTTTTTTATTGGCTTAAATTTTTATTTAGTTAATCTTCAATGGCTCTTGTCTTTAGAATGATAGCATTTTCTTAAACTGATTCTAAATCAATTGTAAATATTCATATACATTATTCATCCACCAGGATAGGACCAATTGATGAAATTACAGCTTTCCACCCTTTTGTCATGCTATAGAATCAAAGGAAGTATAATTAGCTAATCAGTAGAAAAGTTCTCAAAATGTTCAGAGCGAATTATGAAGCTGAATGGACACGAACATTGGCTTTGTTTAATATATGTTATTGTCATATATTTTTTGATTTAAAATCTGCATTACTTTCATTTTTTGTGTCAAAAATTATTTGTTCTTTATAATAAATTCATATCGAATTTCAAAATTATTTTTAATTCTGAGTTTGACGATAAAAGTTCCAGAGTGGCAATTCTATCAATGTAACTGGCTGCATAGAGTAACTCTTGTTAAATGTGTGTGTGTGTGTGTGTGTGTGTGTGTGTGTGTGTGTGTGTACGCGTGTACTTATGCGTCCGTGAGAGCGTGCGCGTGTGTATGTTTGATTTACAACTAAATTTAATACTTATTTACTAGGACGTGTGTGCATGTTTGTGTCTTTCTCTGTTTGTGAGCTTGCATGTGTATGTGATTGCTTTCTACACAGCAGATCGCTTAAGAAAGAAATATCAAATTTGTTCAGATATACTTTACAGGATGCGAAATTGTACTTTGGAATTAATTTAGAAATTTTAATTAAAATTTAGCAGTATATTGACACTTTTTGCTTTAAATCTCAATTAATTATTGGATGAAACTAATTTTACACCATTTAAGAAATTCAAAATTCTTTATATTAATACCAAATTAGTTAGATCAATATCTTAATGAATTTCGAAAATATTAATTTTAAATATATTTTGGCAATATGTTCAAAAATAGTTTTAGTTCGATGAAATTCAAGCCATTTTTATTGTTTCCTCTCAAATTTAAATTCGTGATATTCGTCCATTGTTGAAGGATGAAAAAGAAAAAAAAAATATTTCTATTATCTGCGCAATTTAAATGAAGAATTTGATTGTGAACTTAACTTACCGAAAAAAAAACAATGAGCAATTGGAAAATCGAGTACTGAGATAATTAAATTTTAATAACATCATGATGTTGCAAAACTTAATTCCATTAGGAAGTCTCATTTGCTTTGTAAACGAAACTTGCGTACAGCTGTTACTATAATGTAGCTTTAATGTTTATCACAATTTGAAGTTTTTTCATAATTTTTAAGATAACTTTTCAAATTGTTTGCCAAATTGATCAAGTTTCTGATGAATTTTAGAATAACTTTTGAAGTCGTTTACAGAAGCTTCTGTGCAGCAATTTGAATATCTTAAATTCGTACATTTGTTTTCAAAACAAATCGCAATGCAAATATAACAAAAGAGAAATATTTCAAGAAAGTCCAAAGTGTGAAAAATTCATTGTTATATAAATAAACAGAGATATCAAGGTAAAAATCTTTCTATATGTAATTTTCAAGCTTACTCATTACTTAATTGTCTACTCTTCTTATACCTAACATTCAACGGAATTAATCAAGTGTAAAGGAAGCTTCTAAGTAATAATTCAGATAAATAAATATTTACTTGAAGAAGTTTCCACCCCTAATTTTTCTCGGTTTAATTTTAACATGATGAAAAATGGCATGTAGTTAATTAGAATATGTTTGTTCATATAAGATTGTTCTATCGTTAATGTGATTAATTATTTTGACAATGAAAACTTTACACCATATGTTAACACCATATACTTTAACACCATCATTAATTTAAATAACAATTTTTTTTTAAATTAACGAATGTTAAAAGAATGGCAGGATAGTCATTAGATGTTATTCTAATATTTCCATAATGCACGAAAAATAAATAAAAATAAAAAAAAAATATTTTTAAGCTTGGTTAGGAAACAGTAGCCTAACCTAGGGGGTCTAGTCTTTCCGAAACTTTCTCGTATACCCTCTAATAATGGTGTTATCCCTCTCTTCCGCGTTAAATTGTGGACGCTGAGAAAGTCCGTGAGTGAACTGAATGAGAATGACTGGCGAACAGTAGTTACAAAATATAGATCTTTTAGTGTGAACTCTAACACTTTTACTGAATCTTTAAAGTGTACACGTATTTTTGACGATTTTCTTCCATTCAGATGAAAGGTGCTGAAATTACTTATAATATGCTTCATTTCATTAAGCGATCGCATTTGTGTATTATTAAATTTATCCTGAATAAAAAGGGATTAATTAATACGCTTAGTACAGACATCCAGATGATAAACCTATTAACAGTTGTAGTTCAAAATGCTGTAAGAAATTAAATTTTAGATTTTTAATTTACATTTTAAAGTTATCAAATTCATTTAAGTTCTAGGAGGCAGGCAGACAAGATTTCCGTTTGTTGCGGAATTTCCCACGACTAGTTCGCTTGATAGAGGGTGTATGGTGTGAGAACACAATCAGCAGGCCTCATTAGAAAATAACGGTGTTTATTTACACGAATACTCTAATACAAAGACGACGAGTACACAGACGGCAAATATTTACAGCAGAGATAAACACAGGATAGTTCACTACAGACGACAGTAGCCCACAAGTAGTAATCGTCCACAGCACACGAAGCGGCCAGACAGAATTCAGCAGGAGAGGAGATTCTCGGAGCTTCGCTCTACGATCTCTCCAACGGCTGAACGTCTTACTGTCTGTTTGCTGCCGTCTTTTAGCTGCCGAATCATTACTTCTCACAACTGGCTACTACACAAAAGATACGACGCTGCTTCCATCGTAGACAACAGAATTCGGCACACATCAGTTCAGCACTCGCTCCACATAACGTTGGCACTCCGCTGTTGCTTCGCTATCCTCTTGAAGACTCGTTACTTGTCGGCGACTTCGACTACAATTCATGATGTCCACTCTCGGCGACACCCCACAACTTGAGAGTGCAGGCGTTTTATAGTTCTCGGGAGGCGGAGCTAGAATCTTCTAGACCAATCAGGCGTATCTCGGTTGATAATGGACGGATCGACAAAATTCTCGAAGTTTCGAGCATTATCCTTTTTGTCGCCAAAGTCGTCGCCAAGCTCTGGGATCTGGCTCGGCATCCAACAGCATCCAATACAGATGACTGTAAAATTGTCTTTCTTATGATGACATTATTCGTGATAAGAAGTAAAATTAAAGGTTTGTAACACAATGTTTGAATTTCGAGCAAAAAAAGTAGTAATTACTAAAGTCTACCAATTAGATCTAAAGTCCATGTACTAAGTTTTATCTTTCTATCTCAAAGCATTGGTGGGATATCGTAATAACAGACAGATAGATTTAATGCCAAAAATATGTTATTCGCATTCTGAGAGATCTGAAACATGGAAACATTCGAATGTTTTCGACATTTTTTTTCTATACTTCATGTACATAAAAGTAAAAGTAAATATTATTTTTAGTATTATCTTTTTTTCATAAAAAATACTAATATATACACTTTTTGGTATAAATAATTTTTGTTAAAAAATATATAATACAAATCTTTAATAACGTTTCTATATAGCCACTATCGAGAATTTAAAGATTAACTACCCACCTATTAAGTTATAGTCAAATATGATCACGTTTAACGCACTGATCTAAAGACAAACCGATTTTCTATTGATAGAAAGTAGGTTAATGTATAGAGTGATCATAATTAGTACTTAACTATTCAAACTAGAATTACCTCACTTAATCAGTGGATTGATTTCGAGAGTACTAAATTGGCTATTAAAAGAAAAAGAACATGAATATAAACGAAATTAAGCATTACTTTTCTTGAAGATCCTTTCTCAGGAGGAATAAAATGGCTAATTATTCAAATGAGTGTAAATAATTATTTAGTTTAAATGAAAATATATATTTTTTTAAAACATATAAATGATACAACGAAGTAAAATACCTAGGCATAATAAGCTGGTAAAAATTTGGAACAATTTGTTTTTGAACGGAAGAAAATGCATGAATTAACGTTGAAATACTATATATCATGGAAGTTGAAGCAAATTTCACACAAAATTTACATTCCACTTAAAAAATTGCTTTTATATTTCCTTATTGTTCCAGAATGAATTCGTCTCTCTTATAAGATTTTAATTGTGGAATTTGAAAAGGGTCTATTTTTCTTTTGTTCCATTTCTTCAATAATAGACATAATTACTATTTAGTCATTATTCAATTATTTTACTATTCCATTCTAATGATTAAACGAATTCAATTACTTTTATGTTTTACTTGGTGATATTACTAATATATAACTTCTGAAATAATAAAATTGAGAAATTGGAAATTCAATATTTTCATAAGTTTATCCATGCTTATTAGATGAGGACGAAGTTTTGATAGCAATTCACTTGCTATCGGTTCACTGGCTTATCGGTTTTATGATAAGCCAGTATCATATATTTCAGATCTTCCCTCATGAATCAATAAATATTATTTTTTTTCAAATAATGGAAGCCTTAGAATTTACACATAAATCTAAAAAATTAAATTGAATAATTTCCATTTAAACTAACGAGACTGATAATCATTCCAATTAAGTTTATGGTAAATAAATTCATTTCGCTTTGCAACATACTGAAAAAAATTTGATAATTATTTTGGATTTCTTTTCAACAATCAGTTGAATCGGGGAAAAAATCAAATCCTTCTCAAAACAAATTCAATTCGAATTCAAAATAGAATTTTTGAGTCATATCACATATATCAAATACCATTTATCTAAACTGCAGGACGAAATGCTATACTAATCACACAGTAATCGTAAAATCGATATATGAATCTTCAATAAAGATATTAGCTAAAATATGATATAAATCTAAAATTATTTTATTAGTACCATACATCAAATATCATTAAGCAAACTTACTGCAATTTAGATTTACGGTATTTACATAAAAATGGAAGGAGAAATCGATTTATTTAGACGGACTTTATGGATCTAAATTTTTGGTGAAAACTCAAATATCTGTGTCAATTGCTTAGATCATTTCATCATTAACCATTGCATTCTAATATAAACAAGCATTTTTTTTTCTGGGTCTCAGATCTAAGAGTCACGAAACGGAATGAAAGCAAAAATGAACATATGTCAAAAACATATTGTAAAATAGTCATGAAAGCAAACAAAATGGTTCATGAAATCTAAAAATTAAATGCTTTAGAAAACCCAATATTTAAGGGAATAATTGAATCAAAATGATAAAAATTAAAAAACTCTTAAAAATTCATCCAGTATAAAATATAATGCATATAAAAAAAGTTTTTTTTTGTTATTTTTGTTATTTCTATGCCATTGACAAAGTTAGAATTTCGCAATATGATTTAACTAACTTCTTAATGTGTAAAAGCTTTTTTATCTTCCACACTTATATGCTCTTATTGGTAATACATTTTTATAATATTTCCCTATCATAATTATTAATTCAACAATTACTTTAATCAAACAATTTTGCATAATGGAGCTGCTGGTTAATGATTGTAAAATAAAAACGAAATTTCAATATTTCAAAATAATTGTAAGAGTAAATTTCAAAATATATGCTACAAACTGAAAAAAATTTAAATAATCATTTACTTCTATGCAAGCGCTATAAAAGTAAGAACTGTTTTAATTATTTTTAATAAAATTTTCTATACCTTTGAAGTTTATAGTTGATTTATAAAATGGTCTTTCTAAATGCTGATAGATGACTTCAAATTAATATAACATTGAGAATTTATTTTTCATTTATTACATTTGTACAATGAGGAAAAAATCATTTTTAAATTTGTAAATATTTTCTGGTATTTTTGCAACCTATACAAAAATAGAGAAAAAAAAAAGAGCTTAAAACTTGTTGACTGTTGATTTTTGATAGATTTTTAAATCAAACTGATAACTTTCCATGATACGTTTGTAAACAACAAACTGTAATTTCTGAATATACAAATAATTACCCTTTATTTTATCTATGATGGATATTTTAATTCTTTTTGGAAATATTAGTAAAATACTTTTCTGATTATATTTTAAACATCATAGATTAAAAATTTATTAAATATATAATACATTTTCTTTAAATGGCATAGTCTGAACAAGTAAATGGGCCGCGATGGCCCGGTGGTAAGGTCTCGGCTTCGGAACCGGAGAGTTTCAGGTTCGTGACCCGATTCCACCGAAGAACCGTCGTGTAAGGGGGTCTGTTGCATGTTAAATCCGTCATGCCAAACGTCCTCTCGTTGGTGTGGTGTGGAGAGGGGGGTGCCAGCTCAGGTGTCGTCCTCGTCATCTGACCGTGGTTCAAAATTACGAGGTCCGTCCCAAAATAGCCCTAGTGTTGCTTCAAACGGGACGTTAATATAACCAAACCAAACCAAGACTGAAAAAGCAAATTTACTTGAGAATCCTTTTTAATGTGACTTTTCGAATTGATTAATATTCAGTTAAAAAAAAAATAGGATATTACATGAAATCATAAAATCGCTTTGTAATTATGTGGGGTAAGAGAATGAAAAGTATTCTGACCGTTAGTTTTAGATACGCTATGAAAACAATAACTTAGAAAATATATATGACAATTTGTGCTAAATATAATCAGAATATTAAAGATAAAAGATTTTCTTTTTTTCATAAATTAAAAAGATACTAATTTATATAAATATAAATGAAAGATCAAAATTCTCATAATAATCGAGAAGACGGTTTTTTCCCCACATAGATCAGACCCCCGAAGAAAAAGAAACACTGCAGAATTTTCGAAATAAAAAAAATAATGATTAGTCACTTGATTAACATGTGTATAGATCAATTAATTCTTACTTTACACTGTTTGGAAATTTTTATTTCTTGAAACTAGTTCATCATCAAATCATCCATTAAGTAATCGAAATTTGAGGATGTAAATCCATTAGTTTGTCTGCATTAAAATCAGTTAAAGCCATCTGGGATGGAAAAATTCCTAATGGATATCATTTTAATGACTATTTTTTCTCTTTTTAGTTGATAATATAGAGTAACTTCAAGATTCGTAAAAGAAAAATTTTCGCTGTAGTCGGATCCATTAAATTTCAGCACAAGTAATCATAGATTAGATAAAGTACATTTCAAATTCTTGCTTCCTTAAAATCTTTTTTTATTTATATATATCTGAATGCGAATTGGATATTTTTATAGCGGAATATTTTTTTAAAAATCATAAATAAATCACAATTAAAGTATAAAGATAATTTGTGTTCAATTATCTTTAATTTTTTTTTAAATTTCTTTTATTTCTGTTTTACAATCCTTAAAAATTTTTACGCAATATATGTTATGCATATAAAGGCTTTTAAACGACTTTTATTACAATTGAAAAGCAAAGAATAGATGGAAGTGTCGCATATTCAGATATAGCGTCAGCACAAAGAATTTTTTTCTTTTGTAATGTTAAGCATTATATCAGCATTTTGAGAATTAATTCCAATGTGTGTTTTTTTTCTGGGAGCAAGCTAACTTGCAGCGTCACGGTGTTAATAGCGTTACACAATGTACTTTCCGTTGACTTGCAAACGATGTTTAGATTTATCAAATGCAAATGCTTTGTTGTTATTCAGTTCCTATTCAAAATATTTTATTATAAAAAATATATATTCTATTTTGACTTTTTCTTCATATTTAAAACATGCCCTTTTGAGAATTTTTAATAAAATCTTGATTTTTAGTATATTTAAATTTTTTTTAATATTTTGAATAAAAATAGTTTAAATTTTCTAAGAAAAATTTCATCAGATACATAATTTGATAATATTTTTAAAACATTGTAGAAAGTACTAAAAATTCTAGTCTTCTGAAATGTATCTTATCGAAATAATTCAGAATCTAAAGCTTGAAAGACGGTTATGTATTCTAAGTATCACAGTTTCTACTAATCGTATTTTTATTTTTCATACTTATGCATAATATACATAGGTTCTCTAGGCATCGTCATATAAAAATGAATATAAAGTTCCATTCTTATTTACGAATAAATTTGTTTTATAAAATGCCTTCAAAAATACCAAGTTTCCTACATCATCGAAGAAAATGGACCGTTTCATATTGACATTTAGGAATGGCAACAATAATTTTATTTAGTATTCTTAGTTTTAATAATGCATTTAATTATAATATTAGCCTCAGAACTAAGAGATCACAAATGAAATAAAAATAAGCTAAAATTACGATAGAAGTAAAATACCGTATTAGCCACCCTTGGTAACTAGTTGTTTTGCCGAAAATATTGGTTCTGTTCAATTTGAATTATGTCTAGTACACATAATTTAACAATCATAATTACCAAAAAACATTTTTAAGGATCAAAATATTAGTTATTAAATCCCTGTTATTTTAATAATCTTGCTCATGTTTTGCTTATAAAAAATAACTTCCCTATTGGAGTCAACATTTGTAACATTATTAATATTGGCATTAGAAATGTTCGCTTTCCAGGTTAATAATAAACATTTGTTAAAATGTTGAAAAATGCTTTGTGTCCATTGCAACAGCACGGACATATTGTTAAAAAGTAAGCAAATTTGTTTTTGAAAAAAAATAACATTTTTTTTTTAATTCCATGGCAGTTAAATTGAAACCATTGAAAAATTTGTATTTTTTAATAGAGAACATTTTTTTTTCTTTTTGATTTATACTATGATTGCTAATTTTATAGTTAAATTGTTTTAGAAAAATAACATTTCGCTTAAATTTTAATTTTTTTAAAACTTAAATAAAAATTTTAGAAAAATATCTCCGTGTTTCACGTTTTAACACTCCGAGATATACCTTTGCCAATTTCGGCAGTATTCGGTTTAACGGTTTATTTTGTAGAAAATTAATACACACATAAGCCAATATGAATAGAAGAGAAGCTAAAAAATAGGTATATATTCACATGGAGAAATTATCATCTGGTAGTAATTGTGTTCTTTCTTTCTTTATTAGCATAAATTTCTATTATTTTAAAAGTTTGTATTATTTTATTTTTTCTATTATTTTAAAAGTATATATCTTCCAGTTGGTACTCTGTCAAAGAATTTATTTTCTAGATTAACAAATCCTTCTTAGTATCCTTTCTTGGATTCGGTTGTTACCACTTTGCGTTGTCTCAGTCAGGCATCTTGTCTAAACATATATTCTAAACATATCGACTTTCGACTTCGGATATCTGCTAGACGAGGTAGAAACTTAAATGACTGTTTTTGTCGCCACCAATTTACATGAGTCTTGTCCCAATCGTTTTTACTCCCCTCTTAACATTCCGACGTTTGACTTTAGATATTTATTACATGAGGAGAGAATTTAAGTGAATATTTGATCGTTACCATTTTGCAAGCTTTGGCTCAGTCTGCCATTTTTGGCTCCCAAGATATCGAGTGCTGCATCTGGATATCAATTGTGTGAGGGGGTCCTTAAGTCATTACATTTGAGAATTGATTGGTTTATAAATAAGATGAGGAGAAATTCATTCATATTCCTCAAATAACATAATGGATCACTCTGGTGGAGTTTTGGAAAAAAGATATTTACAATTTTTTTTATCAAAACATACGGAAGCATGAATAAATTTATAATGCATTTCATTATATTAAATTTTGTGATAAACTGTAACAATATTCAGCTTTTGTACACGCTAAAGAATTTATCAAAATCTTAGAATTCGAATTTTAAATCCCTGATTTAAAAGCAAACGGTATCAGCATAAAAAGGCAAAATAATAATAATAATAATAATGAAATAAAAGTACAATGTTAATAAATTTAAATAAACCACTGATGCATAAAAAGCATTACAATGAAACGATATAAAATGCCAAACATGGCCAGAAGGTAAAAGTTAATAAATACAAGTATAAAAGCCAATGGTTTTTAAAAATGTAAAAAGCTTTGGGTAGAATTTCTCACCAACCACGTCCTATAAAGTTAATAACGATGACTTAAATAGCTGTAAACGATCAGAACTAAAAGACAGGCATTCACTTAAAATGTGTTTTATCGTAAAATCCACACTCCATGAGGAGCATTTTGGTGCCGCCTCTCCAAAAATGTCCTATACGAAGGCAAGTCAACTTGACATCGACCTCTCGTACAGGGAGAATCGATCATACACCAATTGTAGGTTTGATAGAATGCAACTTATTGTTGATCTGCAGATCCCATGCCTTCTGTCAAGTATAATGAAAATAATTAATGACAGAATTTCTCACGCCACAATACGGAAGTCCATATGTCAAAACGGATGTTGCCTGTTTAGCAACACAGTCTGCCGTTTCATTTCCGGAGATTCCAACATGACCTGAACCCAACAAAACCTGACATTGAAATCTCTATGAATGAGCAGTAAGATGGGCAAAATTTGAATAGTGACTGGATGCATCCGATTATGATAATGAGAGAGTGTTTCCAATGCACTCATACGGTCAATATAGATTATAAAATTACGCAGAGTTGTAGGCGAGATTTTCTGAATGGCACAGAAAATCGCAGGCAATTACTCTATAAATATGGAGCAAGTTTTTTTGCAGACGATAGCTCAGGGTATCATTTGTAAAAACAATCCTACAACAGATATGAGACCGGTTTTGAGCCATCTATATAAATTGGTGAGAACGAAGAGTAGTGACAGTGATGATAAGGGATTGCAATACCGGTATACCGGGGTACCGAATACCAATATTTTGAGCCATTTGTACAATTTTTCAATACCGATATCCACAAGTTTAAATACCGTTTTTTCGGTATTTAATAAAAAAATTTTAAATTGTCACTACTATATGTTCCGGGATCGCCAACATAGCAGAATAGCATACGTTTTTGTTTTTATGTCTCTCTAACGGACGAAACTAATTAGACTGTAAATACAAAGTTGCATCGTACAATCAAGAGAAGTGTAAAATACTGTTTGACAACGGATTGTAAAACCCTCTGCGCTTTTGCGCATGGGTTAGGATGGGTTTAATTCAACAAAATAGGGGTGAGAGGAAAGATGAAAGCAGGATATGATTACATTTAACAATGAAGACTCGCGCTTTTATGAAATTTAAACTTTGCAGATAATTAGTAATACAAAAGAAAAAAGTATCTAACGCACAGTAAAATATTTAAGAGCAATTTTTATTTAATAAGAGACATAAAAATAAAATTATGAAAAATAAATGAAAAATTTCTGTTCTTAAAATTTGTTTATTTCTAATGATGTAAAGATTTTTGAAACTGAGAAATCCAATCCAAAAAGCAATAACCGATTTAAACCTGCAAATGAATTTTTCAGATAGTGAGTTCGACTTAATATTCAGAACTGTATCAGTTCTACTTCCAATAAAACTGGCTGTTGAGGCATTATGTCGGAAAGATTCCAATTCATTAACAGCTAATGCAACAATAAATTCCATGTTGCAGTCATTGAAAGAACAGCACACATCACTATCTAAAGAATTATATATTGCATTGAAAAATCACACAGAAGAAAGGGATACCGAAATAGAAAATGTCTTATGGTATTTACATAATTATAATGATTTTAAAAATGAAAATGAAAAAGGAGAAAAGGGACTAATCAATTCAAATCTGATAAAGTTTATAGTAAATTTTCTTAATTTTTTTTTCACACAAACCTATCCACATTCAGAAGAATTCGGTACAATTATCGAAGATTATGATGACGCTAATGTCTATCGTAAAACGGAATTGCTTCTTAAACAAAAATTAGAATTAGCGATAAATGAAAAAATTCAACAAACCAAAATGCCATACAGAAATCAGCTATATCCAAACCATCCGAAAAGAAATCGATTTACTTGAAGATGAGGGACTTAGAGGTAAATAAAAGTATATCGCGCATTGCCAACTTGTGTAGATGCTGAAAGAGCGTTTTCGATAGCTAGCAATTTTTGCACAAAATTACGTTCCAGGCTGAGTGACAGTACAATTGATACATTTTGAAAAATTTGTAATTGTACCACAGACTGAATAGTGATATTTATACTTTTTTGTAATTTAAATAAATAAGATTTTCCTTTACTTTTTTGTGATTCTTTATATAGTGCTAAAATTTATAAGTTACATATTATTTATTTATTTATTTTTGATATTTACACTCTCTAATAAAACTGGCAATAAAACAAAGAAACACCTGTATTTTCTTTATTTTTCTTAAATTTCTACTCCCGGTATTAAAACAGGTATCCCGGTTTTAAGATCTAAAAAATACCGAATACCGGTATTGAACTTTTGATCCGATATTGCAATCGCTAGGGATGATAATGAAAAGGCTTCTGAAAAATAAAAGCATCAGTCGAGGATTTTATTAAAATCTGCAAAGGGATTCAGAAAGGAAGAGTATGGAGAATCCCAAGGAGGAAAACTAAATAAATCAAAAGTTTCAATGGTAATTTTTGATAGATCAATGTCAAGTAGGAGTGATTTGACTCTCTATCTGAATAGAAGAATGTGAGAGAGACGGGCATCATGTAGTCTAAGGAGATTAATTGGCAAATAGAGTGACGGAAACACAACCATAATCTCAAAAATGTGTTCTTTCACTCAGTGAAATTTGAAACCTACAGGTTCAAACAAACTTTATTAACATTTAATCACAAAATAAGAAGGAAATATCATGTAATTCCATGAAACCACTTCATTAAATAAATGTTTATTTTTATAAATGAAAGCCGTAATATTAAAAAAAATCAAATTGAAGTGAAAAAATGATTAAATATACTGTTAATATTTCATTGCATACCTAAAAATTTTAAAAAAAAAATGTATATGAATGATTAAATTTATCCTTAAAGTTATCGAAGTTTATTTTATTATTAAGTTTCAGATTCCTTAGATTGGTTTATTTCGTTTTATTTTATTTTAAATACAATAATCCATTACAGCTTTTGAAGTCTTAATACTTATTTAATGGTTTGATTTAAATTGTAAATAAATTACCTTCTTTACATTTTAAAATGAATGATAAGTAGTCTTATAAATAAATAGTCTGTAGGAAATAGTTGATAACAATTTATCAAACATAGTGAGAATAAACAGTTATATTCATATTTTATTAAATTTCATTAGTAAATCAAGACTTTTAAATTATCGAAATTATCCACTACATCCCTCATTTTTAATATGCTTATAAACTTTTTGAGAGCATTTAAAGAGTTTTTTTGAGAAATATTAACATTAGAGAAAAGGTTATTCACTTGTGAATTCAACCGTCACTTGAATGTTTCTAAAATGCAAATAGAAATGATCAATAACTTTTCCTTTTTGACGTATTACTACCCTTTTTTAATGAAAAGCATAGTTACATTCTTGCAAAGAGCTCATTCATATGAAGTGTTTTCGGTTTAAAACAAACTGCGTATTATTTGTTATCAAATGTCTGTCTTTCATTCGTTTCCAAGTTCATACATATGCATAGTCGTTAGTAGAATAAATTTACATTCACCTTCAAAACGTTTAACAGTAATCATTGAATGAATAATGTTTAAAATTATAGAATCTTTGAGGAAGAAATAAAGACTTTATAACATTGTAATATATTGTATTTTCGAGACCAAAGGCGAAAAAAGTAAAAAGAATTAAACTGCATGTCTAGACCCAATAAAAAGCAAGATTCCGTCTGCAACAAGAATTACAAATCCGACGAAATCTTAATAAATCTCTGTTTGAAATATTCTTTCTTCGTTTATTTAATAAATCCTGTCAAATGAAGCAATACCAATTTTAATTTTTTTTTTTTAGTTACAGACATAAAATGTCATATGTTGTTTGCGTAATATAAAAACATGAGTTTGAGTTGCCTTTCAGCGACTAATAATATATAAATGAATGTGGAATAAAAGTAAATATAATCGTTTTGTTCTACTAATTATTTTTAATTGATTTAAAATATAGACTAGAAGCTTAATAGGAGCATAATGATATGCGTAAAACTAAAATTTATGCTTTAAGAGCGATAATTATATCAGAACGATAGGTATGAAATAGTACTGTTTAACATCAATGCAATGTCTATTTCTGCTAAAAACTCCTTAAAAATTCACTGAGGAAAAAGGAGAATTAAAGCGGAAAAAAAAATGAAATCCCGCCGTTAAAAATCAAGGCATATAGATTCGAGGATAGTTATATAATAATATGTATTATTTAATTATTATAAAATGTTTTTATTAATTAACTATTTGCTATTTCTGTCTGTTCAATGGACATTTTGCAAATCGATTTTGAACTAACTTTCCAGTGAGCTAGAGACTTTAAACATTAAATTTGTTTCAGAATTGGACGTGAATCAAATATTCATTAGCTTTCTTGTCTGTCTATTTGTTTGACTGTTCAATACAAGTTTTCAGTCACTTAACTTTCATTATCATCAAAGTTATCAAGCTAATTCGCTAATTCAACAGGTAATAGTTTAAAATCGAATACAAATTTCATACACGACAAAAAAGCAAAATTAATTCAATATATTTTTATATACACCGTTTTTAAAATTGACTAAAAATTCTGAAATGTTTTCTTTTAACCCAATACAGATTTATAACTGCATACAGATTATTAATTCGCAGAACATTCTGTATGGGACTAAGATAAAAAATTTTAAGCTTTTTAGTCCATTTTGAAAGCTCGGTAAATTAATAAATATTTTGTCTTAAATAAGTTTTGCCGGTTTCAATGTTCTTATGGATAACAAAATCCAAATTCCCTGCTATAGAATTCCAACTTTCCTATAGTAAAATAAAAATTTCCTTATAATTATCTAAGATGAATTCCCTATATGTTTAACCTTTTTTTTTTTTTTTTTTTTTTTTCATGCTTTTTCATTAACTTTTCAATCTTTTTTAAGCCACACTTTTTTTTCTTTTTTTTCAAACGGTTCATTGTGTCGTTTACTTTCCTCATTGCCCCATATAAGCAGTTTCGTGTATTAAAAATACCTGTCACTGCAATATGATTGATGAGGTTGCGAATCTGCTCCATATTCGTATCAATTTCAAAAGGGCCATTGAATACAGGTGAGGAACAAGAAATGCAGACATATATTTCTTATTAAATGATTGAGGTAAAGCAATTCCAATTGCAAAAATAGCGCTGAATTGAAATCACTTTATGAAATGAGACTTGACAAATAATGATTTGAATTGAAATAAATATTGCCTTAGTTAGAATGAATGTTTTAATTTCAATTCATAAATCTTTCGTAAATTTATCATTGAAATAATAAAACCAAGGAATGTTCTGTAGAATATTCTTTATTGTATGTTTGAAGGATATCTAATATGTAGTGGTTCTACTATAAAAGTATAATATTAATTTAAAACACTTTTTAGTAAAAGAAAGAAATTTCTTTCTTTATTGCTGGGCACTGAGATAAAAATAGTTCTAAGGATCTTTCTCCCGAACATGTTCAGAGAACGCTGAGTGTCCAAGATAAGGGTCCAAGTTTCACTTGCATAGAGCGGAACAGGCATAATAAGAGTCTTATAAATTCTTAGTTTAGTTTTTCAACTGATTAAGTTCGATCTTAAGTGTTTTTTCAGTCAAAAGAAACATTTATTATCCATAAACATGTGCATTTATTGCATTTGATTATTTATAGGTTTTAGGAATTAGTATGAGAAATATATCATTTTCATCGCATAGAAGTTGCAAAAATTTTAACAAATGCCTAAAAATGTACAAATGTAGAAAATAAGACAAAATTAATTAAAAAAAAACTTTATTATTTATTTATTTTACTTGAGAATTACAAACTAAGAAAATTTTAAAGATAATTTTCAATAATTCTTAATATGGAATATGCTAAGGATATAAAATATATATTTTATAAATCAATTTAGCATTAAAGTTAAAACCATATACTCCTGAAAAAAATGATGACTTTTCAAATGTTAGGGAGAAACGTTTATAATTAAATATTTTTGATATAACATTTAAAATAATATTACAAATATTTATAAATATATTTATAATAATATACCAAAGTTAATTAATAAAATATGAAAAATAAATTAAGATTCATTAAATATTTGTACTTTAATTTAAAACTGTTTAAAAGAACGGTATTAATGTTAAGAAATACATACTTGAATCATCACTAACCCTCATGTATTCAGCATTATTCAGTTTATGAATGATAGTGAAATTAAGAGTTTACCTTTATGTCTTATTGGATGAATTTCAGCATTTCAAACTTGAATTTATCTTCAAAGAGACAACTCTTAAAAATTATTTAAAATACAAAAGAAATACATTTAAATTTATTTCTGCTTCGTTTCATAAATAAGAAAATAAAATCGTTAGTTGTAGAAAGGAAGCGGAATAAAAACATGAAAGCACTAAATTTCTTTTCAGCTATCATTAAAGCTGCGAAAGATATAAGAAAAAAGGTTCCGACATTAAATACTTTCATCGACAAAACAATAAAAACAATTAAATTCATTATTAATTTAAGCGTGTAATTAAGAAAAAGTCATTGACACAATTTAAATCAAAGTGACAGAAGTCATATTTGAAAGTTCATTCAAAAAGAAAAGGCATTCTTCTGAATCAATTTTTAGAAAAGAAACTGAGCTAATTCAGCGAAATAGCTTACAAAATCTTTTTCATTTCCAACTATCTGAATTTTTGTCACTTCATTTCTTAGGAATAGAAGGATAAAAACTAAGGAATTAATCTTCATTTTTCTGAATCACCTATGCTTCTCTGGTCATAAAAAATTACAATTTATAGTCCTAATTAATTAGATGATAAAATACAAAAAAAAGATTTCTGAATGCGCTTGCCCCCTTTTTTACTTCTCGGTTTCATTTCAGAAGGTATGAAGGCATATATATTTTTTTTCCAATTAACTGTTAAAACTTTTTTTTAATATTAAAAATTTTTACATCTTTAGAATAATGACCTACAGACGTTGTAAATAATATTTATTATGTTCTTTCTTGTTATTCATGGTAAAATGGAGGACAAAAAGAGTATATTTTTTCACATTCCTAGATTTTTATTTCTATTACAATTTCCGAAGGGAAATTCTTTTCTTTTATAATTTTAATTCTATTCTCCTCTGAAAAGGAAAAATTGAAAAAAGCGGTTAGTTAGAGAAATATAATTTTATGGAATAATTGTTGTTTAAAAAGCTTAATGTTCATTTTAATCTATGCAACAATTTTCAAAACGAAAATGCATATGAAGATCAAATACTCTCTCTATGTAAATTGAAAGTATGTATGTTTATTTGTTAATATTTTTGTTTCAATCTTATTTAATTCCAGATCCGTTGATAAAATAAAAAAATAAAAAAATGTTTGACATACATATTCCTTAGCACTTAGAATAATGAATTGATCTATTAAAAACTTCCTACTGCCGAATTTAAGGAGATAATATAGGATAACTGAAAAGAATTCCAAGTATGGGAAATATGTATTTTTGGTACATTCAATACCTTGAGTAAAATATTTTGGGCTACGTTACAAGTATATAAATCACACAATATTATAAAGTATAAGGTGACCAATGTGAAAAAGAATATTGGACATTTGAGTGAGTTTACCTCGATATAGCAAACGACATGAATCAAAGAACCATGTCAACAATTTTACACTGATATCAACTGCGTGTAAATTGAAAAAAAAAAGCTGTTCAATTTGAGATGTTGCTTTGAATTCAAAATTGCCAAAGATGTTTTTGAACAGATGCTGAAAATAGAATGTTATATATAATATTGCTTCCATGTGCTTTCATCTTTATTGTTAGTAAGAGACATCGAATATAGACGAAGTTATGATATTATTCTAGAAACTTCTTACTTTGTCACAGTATTTTTAAAAGTAAAAAAGACAGAGCTGTTGTCAGCTGAGCTGAGCTGAAGCGAGTGCTGAACGAGTTGTTTCTGAGCATTTTTGTGGTTGTTTATTGCTGATTTTCTTCTCATGTTTTGTTGTTTATTACAAGTTCTGCTCTTGTATATACTTCGACTATTTTTTGTTGTCTGTTAATTCAGGTTTTCATGTAGAATAAAGCACCATTATTTGATATTGAGCCTTTTGGACCGTTTCACTGGACACTCACAGTACTAGATCTTGAATTTTAGATGTTTCTCCATCACACTTTTAGGCATTTAGAACAATTACAAAATATTAGAATACAAAGCAATCAATATTTTTTTAAGCGATGATCATAATGAGTCAAATAAAGCATCAGATAAGTCGAAAAGAATACTACGCTCAAGGTATACAGAAAAACAAGGAATTTTGAATATTACACAAGATGGAACAAAGAGATTAAGATATAATCGTTTATTTGTTCATGAACAAATTAAAGTAAACCTGTGTCCTGTTAAATAATTCAAACTAAAGAAAAAAATATGTGTGGTGTCTCGAACACATGAACTGGACTGATCCAAATGCAAAATGACAATATACGCTGCTCAGATATGCACGCAAAGTTCCTTTATCCTTCGATTCATGACACTAGTATATTCGACGGAAATCCTAAATTCCTAATTCTTCCGATCTTGGAATATTAACATTGGAGATTTAAGGTGGTTATGGTCCAAACTGAAGAAATGTTGAAAACATACACTACTTTACATCTTTGAGAAGGATACCATAGATGTATATTACCTGTTTGTTTGTTTGTTTCTTATGGCACTTGCCACTGACAAGCTCGCTGTTACGAAGACAGCGATTTAAGCCTGAGGGGGACGTCTCTTATTTTTTATAGCAGCGCCAACTAGGGCCAAGAGTACGACTTTGCTACTCACGCATCACTCATTCGCTTGCACAACCCCTTTTTACAGGAGGGCACATTCACACATCTCACAGATAGAACAACAGAAGAACAACCATGCCCAAACCGGGACTCGAACCCGGGACGCCCAGATCACGGGGAAGACGCGCTACCCCTATGCCAGGACGCCGGCATATATTACCTGATATTATTCATTGTGCAACTAGAAATTGTTTTAGAATTATGAATGGTATTGATTTCCGTAAATGTGCTTTGAAAGTTGACGTTCATATGAGAATGAAAGGTTACATCGAATGAAGTGCTTGGATGTCACCTGGCGATCCCATTGAACATGTGTGGGATTCATTTAAGAGGAGCATGGTAGTGCCAACCCATCTTGGGTTAGGAAAAAAAAATGAGGTACTAACACCAGCGTGACAGAATTTTTTACAAATTATTTTTCTAAAATTTTGTAAGAGAAACTGTAACCAAACTGTTAAAAGCATTAAGTTTATTTTATCAAACACAATTAATTGCTATAACTTTTTTGTATACTGCACTTTTTGTTATTGTCTTCTTAAGATTGATTGCTTATTACACCTCTAATAGCATAAAACTTTTTCAAATTATTTTTTTCTTAATACAATTATTCCCTCATTTATGGACATTATTTCCCTTAAATGTGACATCTTTTTTTTAAGAATATACTAACTTTTTTTTTACTACCTAATGCTAAAATATATCCTTCAGTGTTTGATGATTCTATTCCATTTCTATTTCGAATTCCAGTTTTTATGAGTGACTGAAACTTAGTTGATAAATCTGAAAACACAACAATACGTTGTTTTTGGTAGATCTGGTAAAAAGAGCGATGCATTTGTTTTACTTTCGAGACGATAGAAAATCGCTGAATTACCAACACGTAAAACCAATCATGATTCTGCATGATTTACATAATTATGATGGCTATATTTTAAGTTTTCTATTTGCAAAAAAAAAAAAAAAAAAAAAAAATCGAAAGTTGTGCATTTACTCTATTGAAGTGAAAGAGTTATCTTGTATTTCGCCAAGTGGAAGGATCTAGTGAAGATGAATGTAGCCAAGTGCCCCCTTATGATTATTCCTCAACAACAAAATAAGTAAATAAATAGAAAGAAATCCATTATTGGCAGATCCGAACCTGTTTAGACAATTCATTAATGAAAATACTATAAATTTGTCGAAATATATTTAAATATTTTATTTTCTCGTCTCTACTTCTTTTCCAAAGACCTTAAATAATGAACGTTCCTAATTTTAAGATACCTATTATTTTAAGTAATGATTAAGATTCTTCTCTTTTTGGTATTATTATTAATTTTATCCGAATATATAAGAATACATTTTTGCATTATCTCTTTTTTTTTACAATCTTCCTCATTTACAATCAAATATTCACTCCATTTCTCTGAAAAGCATTTAATGAAGGGTTACTTTTCTACATAAATTTAGAAATGATTAGAACTTAAGCAATTATGAGCTAATTTCATCGATATTGCTTTTCACGATTTCTCAAATTTCGATAATAATTGTTTTAGTAATATTTAGTGTATATGTCTTTTAAAGCAGTCTGATAACTCATATTAATGTAAATGTTTCAATTGTCTCAAATTTATTTTATTTCAATTAGTATTAGAAACTTTTGACATAGATACTGTAATGTCTTGATCTAGACTGATCAAATAACGAAGCAGAATTTCCATACAATTCTTTATTTTACAGCTCTATATATACAAAGAACAACTGATTCTAATCTTGGTTAAATAAATAGTTATTTACACCTGTAGTAGGAGATAAAACAGTCAAAGTCAAAGGCTTTCTTGAAACTCAGTTGGTTCTCGGACTCGGAACTCGTGGGCGTAGTCCAACAGTCCCCTGCAATTCGTTTCTTCTCCTTTTAAAAAAAAAAAATCTCATCACTTTATTTCGGCGACAATCTCCGCCTCTTAATTTATATTGGTCATTTGAGCTCTCTTTCGGCCAATTGGGGTTCAGCAATATGCTCTCTCAGCGGCTCCAGTGGGTCTTGAGAAGGTCCTTTCACAAAGAGAAACATCTAACATCCAGATGTTTGGAAATCCCTTTCTCTTTGAAGGTACTATCAATACCTCTTGGATGAGGAATTCCACATGAGGTCTTTCATTGTAGTCTAATTGTCGCTAATGAACAGATGCGAGACCACCCAGGTGAAAGGATCCACCGTCTGGATATCTCGAGGAATTTAGTAAGTAACAGCGACGACACAGCTGGCTGTAAATGTCTTATCAGTACTGGGAAACGGGAATGTTACAACACCATCATTAATAAAACAATTTGGAATATTTACATCTCCGACATATAAGATTTTGTTTTTTAATGCAATTTATAATGGAACTACTAATACATTATTGCATTATATATTACTACTATACATTCCAATTTTTAATACACTTAGTCCTTGCGAAACTAAAACTGCCGAGGAATGCAGCTCCTCATGTGTTGCAATCATTCCTGTATTGGAAATGTCTTACTCTAAAAGACACATCCAATCATCTACATAATTCTGTTACTTACATTTTAATTTTCATAAGACTTTAACATTCCCCAGGATATGTGGGAATCTTTAGCGATTCTTTAATCACAGAATTAATAGAATAAATTGTTATAAGAGTTGCTAATTTTTTCATCTGATTTTCACACCCAATTTTTATCTGAATTTTCTATTTTAATCAGAATTTAAATATCTTTGTACATCTACAGTGAATTATTTCCTTTTTCATTTTTTTTTTAGTTTCATTATATTCGCGTCAGAATAATTAGTTTCTGAAATTGTAGATAGAGTATTATCATCAAACGTAAAATCATTAAATTTGAAATTAGATATAATAGGTTTTAGAAAATCATGAAATACAATTACATTTAAAGATTCTATGCAAAAATATCGGTTGCACTGTATCTACAATATTAATTGTAGATTATGAGAGTATTTCGTGCAAGAAAGATTGTGGAAATATACAGAAGAATTTTTTTTCAAAAATTAATAAATCAACATGTTATTTCTTATTTCAAAATTCATTTTGAAGTTTTAGATGAAAGTTTTGTTATTTTGTCAAAATTCTCCAAATAGTTGTTGTGACTATTTTAATTTTTCTAGATCTTATAATTTTTAATACCAATAGATATGTGAAGAATATGGGACAGTGATACATATTATTCATATGTATTACTATACCGTTTGATTGATCAGACATACAAAGAAATTAAAGTAATTTAAATAGAAAAAATTTAATTAAAGTAATCTAAAACCAATAAATCTTAATGAAAACGTTGTTTGCTATAAAATTTGCTTTTAATACCTATTATATCTCATTTGGCATATTTGGACGATATATCATATTTACCCTATTCTAAGGAATAAGCAGTTCTCTATCTCTATCGTAAATAATGCAAATTGTGTTCACTTTTCCTCAGCTCAAGAAATTGATTTTGAAATTTCTTAATAATCGTTATTTACAACTAGAATAGATTTTAAGGGTATGCATTGAAAATTTAATACCACAAGTAATTGCCGACGAAATAAATTTGAAGATTATTCAGTAATATAACATTCTCATATTTTGCATCTTCATAATGCAACTTTATTCAGTGTTCTGATGAAGAGTTAAAAGGTATCCGACTACGTTAAAAACACTGGTTATCAACCACATTGGCGAATTCTTCTTTTGTTATTATTTCTTGTAATTCAGGCTTTCATATTTCCAAAATAGTATTTTCTAGGAAAAGGAAGGTCTGACCTATCATCCAAGAGAATTTTAAACAATTTTTTAGCTAATTTTTTTTAAACTTCAATTTTCTCAAACATTAATTTTTATAAAAAATTATCCACCTTTAACATGATATCTCAAAAACTAATAGAGGTATTTACATCAAAATTTCAGCATGTGTTTTAAATACTGTGGGCAATGAAATGAACCAAAAGTTTTATTGTTGGTGAAATACTTTTTCATTTATAGGTGTTTTTAGAAAAATTAAGTTCTAAATTTATGGAAAAAATGTATATATACTTATATTTTTACCCATAACTTCTTTTCATCTCAAAATGTTTCTTAGATTTTGGTTCATTTCATTCATCATTATATTCTATAACTTGTGTACAAAGAAAAATAGGATTGCTGCATTACAATTTTGTGTAGGGTGTTGACCGTTTAGATTAAATTTCATTAAAATTTACTACAAATTTTCCTATTTCTCAAAATATATTATATTTCCAAATAATTTTTTGTATATATATAGTGTTTATAATTGACAATGCATCTAAAAACCATAAATAGTTTTTAAAAAATATTGCTTCGAACGTAGTCGGTTACCATTTGAGCTTTCTGTATTGTGCTTAGCAACTTTGAAATTAGCAAACTTTCTCGTGAAATAAAACGAAAAAAAAAAGCTGGTATTTTCTTCAAGGGAAGAAGTGTAATATCCCTACACAAACATATCAGCTTCGTGCCATTGCATTCATGTATGAATGGCATATATTTCTTCAAGAAAACGATATTGTTCATACAAGCATGGCAATTGTGTATGTTTTTGACAAATATTCATTCTTCTAAACGAGAAATATTTTTATAAAATCTTTTGAGCTTAGAAGCATTTGAGAAACTATGTAAAAGTTTAATAAAACTGGTGCATAGCATAAAATAGGATTTGAAAAATATTTCAAAAGAATAAGGAAACATGCAAGCTATTATTTTCCTGCACAGCGCAAAATAAGTTTTCAAATATTTGCAAGAAACTAAACGAAATGCTTGGAAGTTCATTCATCAGATGTCGCACAGAGGGAAAATGAAAATGGTTTGTTGGATAGTTTAATCAAACTTACTAGGAATGAAAGAAAACAAATATTTTCTTGACAGCCAAGAAAATTTTAATATGTGAAATGATTTATTTACTAAGCAGAGTTTTCTTTGGAATTTTTGATAAAAAGAAATCTAAATTTTTCGAAAACTTAATATATTATTAGAATTAATCGAATGAGCTATTTTGAAGATTTCGGAAAATATTTCCAGAAAATTTGGAATGTTATTTAAGAAACTTCTCTGAACTGCAACAAAACTCTCCTCTTATTTCTTAATACTATCAATCATTAAAATACAGCGTTTCATGACTGTAATCACGAAAAACTTTGGAAAGTGTAAAAACTTAAGCAAAAAATTTATAAATAGGACAAATATTTAAATGGAAAGAAAAAAAGGCCACTTTTAATTGCTATTATCTCATTAGCAGTGTCATTTCTAACATATAATAAAATAAACATTAAAATTATGTAAATGTTTTAAATTTTCAACAGAAAATTATACATTATACAACACCAATAATTCGAGTAAAAGAAAATTACAAAATTTATCTGAGTATTTCCATCAAATTATAGCGAAGAATGTGTGTATATAAGGCGGATTGCTTAAGTTTCAGACGTCATTCCTAATGCTTTTATTTTTTATATCATCTTTTTAATGCATCAGAATAGTAAATAATGGCCAATAAAATAGTTTTAATACCATTCATGATATTTGAGGAAAAAATAAAAAAGAAATAACAGATGAAAACAAAAAAGGCAGCTATCAATTTCTATTAATTAATTAGCAGTATTATTTTAAACTTATAATAAAGTAAATATTAAATGGTTTTTTTTTTCAATTTTCCACATGAAATTATATTTTATAGAAAATATCAAAAATTTAAACACAAAAATAAATAGAAATAATTATCTGAGTATTTTCATCAAATGAAACCACAAATGTGTGCATATAAAAAAGGAATGATAAATTTCGATTTATCATTTATATTGAAAGCATTCGATTCCTAATATTATTATTTTTGATATCATCTCTTTAATGCACCAGAATAGTCAATAAAGGCTAATAAAATAGTTTCGATAACATTTATGATATTTGAGGAAACAATAAAAAAGAAATAACTGTCAATTTCGTTATTTCGCATTATCTTAGTTTCAAAATAGGGAGGTTTATTAAGCAGCAAGGACACACATAACTCTTAACAGAATGAAAGAAAACAATAGAGAAAGCATTTACTCATACACTATACATTTCATCATTTCTATTCTGTCCAAATGAATAGTGCTTTGTTAGAGAAGCAACATGAATTATATGCTTCCGTTGACCACAATATATCCCTATTAAATTATCTGTTTCGTCAACAAAATGCATGAGCCTCATAGGTCGATATATCGACATATTTCCGAGCCCGATCAATATCTATTGAGACAAATGATAATATTTTCCCCTTAAGCATCAGTGCAGTATCGTATTTATTGTATTTATGTCAAGTAAATGATGTTCGTTGTATTTACCTTCCTTCCTTTTATGAAATGTGTCACTAAAACTAAGTTTAGTGACACATTAAGGTCTTTGTTTATTTCTTACCAAGAAATATTGTTGAAACGACCGATAAGTAATGACCTGTGAAAGATGTAGAGCAGAGATGACGATCATAATTTATTTTATTTGGAATATAAAACAGTTCTCTTTTAGGGTATTGAATGTAAAATTATTTAATTTGCAAAAGAGAAATAATTGGAAAGTAATAGGGTTGCTTAAAATGGAATGTTTTTTTTTTAAACAGAAACGTTTCAAGTAATAAGAAAGTACTTTTTTTTAACAAATTTAGTAAAAAATAAGAAGAATGAAAATTTAATTGGTTTCTGGGAAATAATAATTAAACAGAATCCAATATAAAAATAATTATGTTAAGATTATGGTATTAAATATTGCAATATAACAAAAGATTTAAAAAAGCACAACGATGCTTAACAGAAAACAAACAATAAAATTCAAATTTTGTCACTGCTAAAAACTATTCCAGGAAAACTTTTTCATGTTTAACTTGCAATTTAACATGCTAAATATTTCAACGAAGTAATTATTATAACATCTTTATCGTTTCTTTATTTTTTTAAATCTCCGTATACGTGAAAATCTCAACATACCTTCAATGGAATTTTTTATTGAAAACGAGAAAATTATGAAGTGTTTCCTTAAGTTTTAGGTTTGTTTATGATTTCTGAGATGTTTAAATGTTATAAGTGTTAAAATGCATTATTTTAATCGCATAATCGCTTTTATATTCGGTTGTAAAATTTTGAAACGGACTGTGTATGTAGTAAGTAATTATACTTTTCCAAAATTCTTTAGGAAATAATTTATAATTTCTTCTTTCGGTTTCTTACGTTTGAAAAAGAAATGTAGGAAAATTGTTATTAAACTTTCAAATATATGCTAACTTCAATAGTATCTTTCTACATATTACAAAAAAATCATTCCTTCCTTTCCCAATTGGAATTCTTCAGTTGTTGGTTTTTTTTAAAGTATTTATTCTTTCTCCTCTTCTGATTCAAATTCAGTGATCGTTTCAAATGATTTGCTTTGAGGAAAATCATTTGAATATTTCAAACTTTCTCTATTTTGGAGTTACGCTCCTAGTAAAAAACCCCTTTCCTTACGATAATTCGTCATTAACATGTTTTCATAAGCAAATTAATCCCATTTAGAATATAAAGTCGAAAATTATTTTTTATACCAAAATAAAAAAAGAATACAAGCTTTTATACTTTTTTTAAGTTTTAATTCAGGAAATTCAGAAGAAATTCAGGAGGAGGAAAAAATCAGAATTCAGGAAATTTTGTATCCGTTACATCTTTGATATTCATTTCAGATTTAAGGCCTTAGAATGATTAAAAATATCTATATAACATAAAATACATTCCCAATCATGGCACATGGAAATCTATGAGATGAAAACTCAGATTCTCTAATATGAAACTAGTATTCAGGGATCTGTATATAAAATATATCTTGTCAATATCTATGCATAATAATATATGGATATCTTTCTTTAAAAATAAAAAGAGTTCCATTTGAAATTCGTCTCAGATATCTCAGATATTTTTATTTTTAATGATAATTACAGAGGACAACTGTTCCATATTCAAAGAATAAATTATAGGTATATCATAATCAATTTTTCTGAATAAACTGAAATTTCAAATAGTAGCTGTGTTTTAAAATAAATAATGACGACCGTATAGAATATATATATATATATATATATATATATATATATATATATTAGATAGAAAGATACAGATTATATAGATAGAATAATAGACATAATTTATTTATTAATTATTTGAATAATTAATAAATAAATATAATTCATTTGATTAAATTATTTGATTATGATATAATTTATTTCAGTTATTAATTTTACGATAAGAGTTGATTGTTTGTAATAATTCATACTTCCAGTGTTGAAAAGGTTTATAAGACAGAAGGCAAAAGAGAAATATATGAATATTTTCAAGATAAAATTTCATTATTCAATTATGGTAAGTGCCAACATTTCATTGCTAATTTTTACAAAAACTTATTTAAATCAATTCATATAATATCCTAGATATATTAGAAAATATTTGAAGCGTAACTCATGATTTAAATTCCTACTGATAAATGCCTTTTTGTTCCATAAAGATACTTGTGTTGAAATAATTTTTACTGAATTATATTACTATCGTCTATTTTGAATAAAATATTCGACAGTTTTGTTTAGAAAATCCATATAAATTTCTTTGCCACAAATTATAAAAAAATCCCTCATTAAAATATTTATCTTACAAAAAAAAATTACTGTATAAAGCACCATCAGCGCTGAAAACTTCTGTAATTAAAGTGGAAAACTTTTTTGCTTGTGAAATTGTGGAAAAATCTTCAACAAAGAACAGCGTGACGATTTCAGCTAACAATGCCGTACTTTCGTTCACTATTTCATTATTGAAATAATACACATTTTTTTATTAAATTCGAGAATGCATCGTGATAATAATTCATCCAAATGGATATTACAATTAAACTAATTTTCTAGTCCTGCAATTATTTTGATGTTTTTCACTCTCTTGGTATAACAGATAATAGGAATGTAAATACTTTTAAAAAAATAAGCGCAGTTTTAACAACAGAATTTATCAGAAAATATTTCATAAGCAGATGTGGATGTTCAACACTAATTAGTAGAATTATTAGATAGGAATTCAAATACATTGCTGCTATTTTGGAATAATTAGTCTTTTAAAAAAAATCACGTATTACTGCCCTTTAGATTTTGTTGTAAAGGAGAAATATTCGCTTTAAAAAATTAAAGATACCCTCTTAAAATTTGCTTTTTAAGTCAGAGTTTTTCGTTTATCTTGAAACAGTATATAATTTATAACTAAAAGTTATAGTTTGCAAAATATTTTTAAAAACTTAATTTAATGTTTGATCTTATTATGTGTGGAGTTTCATTTCAGTTTATGAACATTCATTAATTCAGAAGAATGTTTCCATAACATTTATAAAAGCATATGATTTCATAGAATCTGTTAAAATGATATCTCATATAACGGCTGGGGGTTCAACTGTTTGATATTAGAGTATACTACAGTGGAAATGATGACAAATAAAAAGTCTCCAAAGATTGGGTCTGACAAAAGGAAAGGCATAAATAATTACACAATTTATTAATTTAAACGCAATTTATTAAGAGGAAAAATTAAACACAAGATGAACTATTTACAGATATGATGGGGAAAAACTTATAAATAAATGGACGGTCATTACAGGATCCGAGACCAGCACCGAACCACATTTAAACATAATGACAAGTATTTATATCATGTCTTAATTCTTATATTTGCATATTAGCTACGGTTACCGGGTTAAATAAATGTCAGATACGATACCGATTAAATAGCTATATGGTTAATGTCAAGTGAAGTGATTTACTCATACTAATGACACACAATAGCAGGTTCAAACTGCATTGCATCATTTTAGAATAAAGTACGGGTGACAAAAGAATTTGGGATTTAGAAACTTAATGCTGAAATTTCCTAACAGAATCTTATTATATTGGATTCATAGTATTCTGTTACAGAAATTAGCAATTTCTGATTTATAATTTTTTTTAAATATATGGTAAAAACAATGCATGACTAATTCATTTTACAAAAATTTACCAGTTTCGAAAATGTATTTATTTTAGTTATATCTGTTCAAATAAATAATTAATTAGTTAATTAAGTTTAAATAATTAAATAATTACTTATTATATGTACAAGTAAAAAAAAATTATTTTATATTTTGGAATTCGAGTTCAATTTTAACTTATCCCAAAACTGTTTATATTTATACATCTGAAAATAATGAAATAAGTTGAATTTTAAATACATAATTGAAAAGACAAATGAAATAAAATGAGAAAAACAACAACGTTTTAAGAAAAATGCAAGTTTGTTAATAATATTGTCCCCCAAAAAGTAATATTAAGTGAATCAATTATTAAGCCGTTTCATTTTTCTGTATTACGAGAAAAAATAACTTTATTTTGTAATGCTCAATTCATATGTAAAACAATTTTAGATTTTCATTATTTACTGAAGTTCATTGAACTCCATTGAATAAAATTTATGATAAAATAAATCCTTTTCGAAATAGGAAATATTTTGTTTGTTTGTCAATGGCTGTTTGGCTTGATTCTCGTAATTTGTAATCCGCCCTGAGCACTGCATCAAAGCTTTTAAAATTTTCACATTTCGAATCTTTTGATTTAGAGAAACTATTTGCGGTGGTATTTGATTATTCCTTGATTTCATCCTATGCATATTTATTTAGAAACATTTTCCTATAGATAATAAAATATTCAAACGAATGTTTAAGGTTGTCTAAGATGCAGTAGAGTATTTAAATTTTGATAGTTCTATTTTAAGAAAGATTCTCTTAATTATGTATATATAAGGGGAACAAAGTTTCATGATGAAGTCGTAACACATGCGGTGTATAATTTAAATGTATCTTAGAATTAAAAATTATAGTTCTATTAATCCAAAAAATTACCAAGAATGAGGGAATAAAACTTTGTTAAGAAAAGATAAATATCTTCAAAAATATATCAAATTAATTTAAAACAAAAAGCTATGTAGAATTCTAAGGAAATAATTTTTTGTTAATAATAATTAATAATAGATAACTAGAGTAATTATTTTTCTTTTGAAAACACAATTTAGTTTAATCTCCATTAATAATGAGTAAATAAAAAAATTATTAGCAGAGAATGTGTGAATGTGTCTATATACCTGTGTTGGCGCTCTAGAGGTTGGACGCTTTGGCCATGATCTGACAAAATTGGCACATATTAGCTTTTTATATTTTTTTTTAAAATTGGCACATATTTGCTTATTCATATTATTTTGCTTATTAAATTTTTTCCGATATTTTTGAAATTTTTTACACGTGTTTCTCCAACAAGTGCGTGGTCATTTCTGTATTTTCAAAATCGAAAATTTAATAAAATGTACTTAAATAAAAACTTAGATAAAAATTTGTCATATCTTATATCTAATATCCAACTATATTATATTATAAAAATAAGTATACAGTGTCTTAAAATAAAAATAAATAAAGAAAAACAAAACACCTCCTTATTTATGATATCTCCAATTTCCGTAAAATTAATTTGTTTTTCTCCAATTTAATTTTTTTGAAATTTAATTTCATATAAAATATGTAACTATTTTTTTATTGCTACGACGAACTCTGAATCCGTTTCGTTGTACTTATATTACTTTAAATCTTGCGCATTTTCAGGTTTAAATTAAATTGAATTATGTGTTTAAAATTTCTGCAATTTCATAATAAAATATAAATTTACACCTAAAAATTAGAAAATGTTAGAAACAAAATTCTACATTTCAATACAAAAATAAAATTGTGTTTTTATTAAAGATATTTTAGTTGTCAGCCACCTTTTGCGACCCGATTGTTCGCAAAAAATTGTTTTTATTTTAACTTGTTATTTAATACTACTGAGACAATTTAAATAAATCACTCTGATACGAATTATTGGTCCAATAAATACAAATTAAATGTATTGCGAAATAAACAAAAAAAAAAATGAAAATCCTTTTTTGGAGTCAGTATCCAAAGGAAGAAACATTTTTTTTATCTTATTAATTTTAAACTTGGTAAAAGCATGCATTTGAATCTTTTGTTGGACGAATTTGAATTCCTTCATAACATTGGAAACATTGTCATATAGATTCTGCATAAACATTTTAAAAATTATAAATAATAAAGTAATAAATTATAATTGATATCAATTAACAAGTAATTTTTTCAGTTTTAAGAACAATTTTTTTTGTTTAAATCATTTTTTTAAGATTATAGTTTTATAATACAGTTTATAATTTTGATAGATTATAGTTTGAATGCTGAATAATAGTTTTATAATTTTTATATATAATAGTTTTGGAAGATACGATCACCAATTCTATTAGTTCAATATCAGCCATTACCAACGATATTCAAGAATATTTCCATGATCGATTAAACTTCCAGTTTGACTCCTATTTCTTGATTCCTTTTGCATCCTTTTTCCATTGACTGAATGGAGATTTTGAAAAAAATGGTGAGCCTAGAATTTCTAATGACATTTTGTAACTTCTTTAATTTGGAAGGCGAAACAAGGAACTAAATGTAGCTGCAAAAAAGTTCTATCAAACAATTTGAAACGTTCTTAATATGGCTTGTTTACATTTGACTGTTACCATTCAATAATAGGTAATAAGAGCCATTTTGTGTCAATCGTATGTTAGCGTTTTACATATATGTAAGTTCTTCAAATTTTGATGCTATTTACGTTTAAAATTCCAACCTAAGCGTTGCTTGATGTCGAATAAATTTACAAGAATTAAGTATACATCACTCAACAATGGTGGGATGGTCAAATATAATTTACATTCTGGAATAACTTGATGATTAATGCATCATTTATTTAATGAATGCAGTAACTGCGACTATTTTTATTTTTATATCGCGTGTGCATTTCGCTTTAGTGCGGAATAAAATGTCACACAAATTTCAAAGTTACAATTCATATGGTTTATAACATAAATAACATGCTTTAAGTTACAAAATGTCATTAGAAATTCTATGCTCACCATTTTTTTCAAAATCTCCATTCATTGTTGCTTTTAATATATTGATTGCAACAAAATAAACATTACTTTTTACTGTTATGTTTCTAAAAAATATGAAGAAATTGGATAAAAATGTTTTTAAATAATTCTGTTGAAAAATATATTTTAAAAAAGCTATTAATAACTATGAATTGAAATAACTAACTACTAACACTAAATAACTATGAATTGAATTCCCTTTCTAATCATTCCATTTTGAAAATTCATAGTGTTGTCTTGGGAGTTCTATACGCAGTTTCCATTCTTCACATTACAGTCAGAAGACACGCTATGAAGAAGTCATTTTAATAAAATTTAATGATTTAACCATATTTGTAGAGAAAATACAATTTTCTTTTTATTGACACATTTATTTCAACGTCATATTCTCTTTTTCTTATGCAAATTCTTTCAGATTTAATAGCTCACAGTTTCAGTCTTTTTTTCCTTTATAATTCAAACTTATAGTAACTTTAGTTAATAAATGTTATAAGGAAAGTGATGTCATAGTATACGTTACTTTGTAAAAATTAGTTGAATACATGTTTAATGGCTTGACAATACTCACTTATCATAAACATACTTAACTGATGCTAATTACTCATGCTTCGATACGCATTTTGGAAATAAATCTGTTATATTATTAATTAAACTCATGAACTTTAATTATTTTCAAAGTTATTATAAGACATTAATAATACGTTTTAATACTTTAGTGAAAAACGATAGATAATGCCTACATAATACGTTTACGTACTTCAGATAATTTTCTGAAGTGAATGACAATCAAATTTTGATGAATTTGTATGGCAAATTATCTTTTATTATTATTCATAAATGCCTAATATAAGTTTTGAAAGTAGAAAGGAAGTGCAGATAATGCAGGGTTACTTATAAATAAAGAGGATTTAAATATTTATTTCCAGTAAACGACAATAGAGTGGGAAATATACAATGTATCATCAGATAGAGGAAAGTCTGGAGCTTCATTTTCTGCTTCCGATAATCCCGATAAAAGCGGTTTTGTTACTTTTTCGCAAGAATTTAGCGGTGCCTCCGGAAAAGCCCTTTGTGTGCTGCAGTATGAAAGAGCTGATCCGTTGCCACAGTGCAGAGTGCATTTTGTTTAAGTTCAACAAAGAGCCGCTTCCTCATAAACAGATTTAGATTGTTAAATATGAAAAGGGAAAAGCTTAGCTGTTTTCGCCTATCATATGAAATTGTTGAGATAGTGGTCATATAATGTGTGACACTTATTTTACTATAAAATCCCCCTGTATGTGTTCGGAAAATATTTCGGATAGATGTTCTTTAGTGTTTTTGACATTCCATCTTTACTTCCAGACTTCAAAAACATAAATAATAATATATATTTAATTTTGAATGATTATAAAAACAGAAAAGCATTCTATGGTTTCTGGTCCATTGTCCCATTGTACATAATATTTGAAATGTCAGTTAGCATGCAAAAAAAATTATTTCAGTTAATTTTATGCTTTTTCGATGTTTTTTCTTTATGAATATGGTCATATCATATTTTTCTAATGAAATGACCATTCCACTTACTGTTAAATTTAATATTGGTGAAATCGTAAGCCTGAAATAACAATGATATTTTATTACAATGAGCATAATTATTATTTACAATACCCATTATATACGATATTTAACCTCAATATGCAATAGAATTTTTCCTTTTTTTATTTCCGATATTATTGCAAGAACATTGACATCGGAAATGGATCGTTGGATTCAAAGATTTTTGAAAAAATTACACAGAATTTCCATGAATAAAAGTAAGATTTGGAAAATTTAATACAATTTTTTGGACTTAAAAATCCCTTGTACCTAAGGTTTTATGGTAGTCATTACAAAATTGATTTTCAGTGAGAACTGACTTAACGTGCTTTAGAAAGCTTCTTTCGGCGGAATGAGGTAAGGTTCATTCAGAATATGACCAAGTTTTATCCGGAGGGATTTAACCTAATTTTGACTGTGTATTTGGAGGGTCTTAATAATTTTAATGATTGTTCACTGATTTAACACTGATCTCTTTGACCATATAATACATATATAAGATTTTATTAGTATAATTTAACTTAAATTACGACCTTTTTATAATATTTCTTCTTTCAATTAATATTTTAAACAATGTATTTTAAGTTAACTGGATACATTCTGACATTAGGTGATAAACAACTTTTATCTTTTTTTTTATTACTATAGGTTTTGTATAATTGTGAAAAAAGGATATTGGATAAGGTTTTATATTATTTATAAAAATAATATAAAACCTTGCATAACAAACCAAAAATATTATTGATTGGCCACATCAAAAAAACATTTTGTATCCCTGTATGCATTAGAAACTTTGTTTCAGAACACACAGGAAAAATATTTTAGAAAACCATTTAGGAGATTAAGCTTCAAAATAGAGTATAGAAAGCTGATCTTACCGTTCCCAGGAACCCTGATGCTCCTGCCAAGAAGATAGATCTGCCCTCAAACAAATCCGACACTAATTGAGAATCTCTGTTTTTCTTTGGTTGGTCCATTTCTATTTAGAAATTGCATCTAAATTTAGAAAATTATAAAATACAAGGCAAATTCAAAAATTGTCTTAAAAACGTGTAAGTTATTAAATATTTATAAATTACAATTAATATTATGTTCTTACTAGGGACAGAAATTAATCACTTTTAAATTAAGAGTTGAAGAGTGGCTAGTTGAATACAAATAAGCCACTTTATGCAACCACCAAATGTAATTTATTTTTTTAAATTTTTCAGTTATCGAGCTACAATAAATCAGGTGTCTTTAATTAAGCATCTAATGTGCATCTAAAAATTATCAATATTTTACAAATTCAATATTTAAGTAAATATTTACATAACGTCATTTACAGCATATTATAGTTCCACGATAATTAAAAATTTTGTAACATAAAAAATTTACAGCTGTTCTCAACAGAAAATAATACCTTACATTAACAATAGTAATAAAAACCATTTCACAAATTCTTTATATTTTTAAACCAATCTTTCAAAAATAAATAAATAAAAAAATAAGAAGAATTTTTTTAATTAAAAATTATTTGCTTAATAAATATGAAATACAAAATTTATTTTTGAATAAGTTAAGAAATCACTTACTTCCACTTCCTAAATCGTACTTCTGTCTCTTACATTTTTTTTATCTCCTATAAATGCAAATAGATATGTAAACAAATTACTTTTGTGTTGCGTCACTAACTTGGAGTCCCTTCAATAAAAATTTATGAACTTGAACTCAATAAAACACTAAAAATCTATTTAGGTTAAAGTCGTGAAAGTCCTGATTGCTAAATCTGTTAGATTTTTGTTATGACAATTCCAATCTGTTTCAATAACAAAAGTACTATTTATCTTTAACAGTAGAAAAGCGATGTTTTCCACATACCTATAAAGACTAGGAACGATTATTTGACGGCTCTTTTTAGATGACAGCAAGCTACATTTTTTATGTTATTTTGTTTTTAAATATAAGTTAGTTTATATAATATAATTATTAAATTTTACATCTTTAACCTAATTTTTTCTTTGATACACCATCAGAAAGAGATATTAAGCTTGAAACTTTTTCTTCATAGCAGTTCTATCTTTGTTGAAATTTAAATATTTTTTTTTTTTAATTTGTACATTTTACAGCACCAGAAATACAACTTACCCCATTAAATTTTTGTCTAATTTCAAACTTTTAAAGTTCAGATATTGTGAAATGATACTGCGGCTTTATAAGTAGATCATTTTGCATTTTTTTTTTCTAAAATGCAAAATATTATTCAACAAATATTTTGACCTAACATAAGTTGCTTTCCTAAATTTAACTGAAGATTATTCAATTTCTGCAGGTGGCAGTGCACAAATTGACTCGTTTCATTTCATAGAAATGCTGTACATTTTTCGTTACATTTTTACATTCTTGGTCTTGATACAGAAAAAAGTGCTTACATTTCAAGGAAGTATTTTCACTAAATATGAGTAATTTCATTTTTAAAAAATATTTTCAAAATTTAAGGGAAACATAGAATAATAATTAAATCGGTATCTTTGGAAAAAAAATTAAAATTCTTGGTAATTAATAAATTATTTTTATGCGACATATTTCCAAAAATTATTGCTGTAATATTTTATAGCAATAATTACTAAATCCTTGCTTTATTTTTAATTATTTAAAATTAAAAGCAGATTCATCAAAATGCGCATAACCAATTAGCGTTAGGTTCTACAGATTGATTGGGCTGTCCGTCGAATACCAACACAAAATCACCTATATACCATTTATTTTTATTATGAATCGGAATTTGCTCTTTTTCCTAGAATTTTTAAGTCAAAGCTTTGAAAATAACCCTGAGAATTTAATCCATAAAAAATCAAATAGATCTCAGCAAATTCAAAATCCTTTTTGATTTGTTTGCAAATTATTTAGCATAAAATTTTTGTTAACTTCAATATCCATAAGGATGAATGCTATTTAGGAAGACATTACTTTGAAGGATTTGCAATACTGTTGACCAATTAATTGATGCCTTTTCTTTTACGGCACGCTCCTGAATACAATTTTGATCATAAGAATTATTTTAGCATACCTAATCTAATTTTGTCTCAATGAATTTGATTTGGCTAATTTGGTTTCATCTCTTAGAATCTGGAAAAAAAAATCGATATGATATAATGTGATTGATCACTGGGATGGAGAAAATGCACCGATGATGCTTATCTCTCAGTCATTTCTTTCCCTTTTTATTTCCCAAAACTACACCTTCACTCTATCCTATTCTTATCTCTATGCTTTCAGAAAAATCTCGGCCTGCAGTTATTTTCTTCATTCACTCGCATCTCTGATGTGTTTATCTTCCTTTGTTTTACTTCTTTGCTTGTTTGTACCTCTGAAGACAAAAATATCCAATCGAAAAGAAGGGAAATCAATATTCAGCATCAATCTCTCACCTTTTTTTCCTAGCAAAAACACATGATTTTTTCTGAATCTCGAGACAAATAACCTAATTTTATTTTAAAGTTTTGGGTGCACAATATGATACATCTTTTAGTCGTTACTAGACAATTTGCAAAAAATATTACACTATATTTGAAAACACTGATGTTATACCGAAATCTAAAAGAAACCAGAGTGAGTGGTCTCTTTAAAATTTCCTCCTATTCTCTCTAATAAACTTATGCCAGAAAACGATTTACATGACATTGGTGTTCAATAGTTACGAAAAATTAACTTTTGGCCTCCTTTTTATAGAACCTATCGCGCCATTCTTTGGCGAGCTTTTTTTTTTTTTTTTTTTTTTTTTTTCCCATGAAGTTAATAGTATCCGAAAATAGAATTTGTATTTAAGACTCGTTTTTATTATTTTAACCAATCGAAATAAAAATTTAACACAAAACTACAATTTCAGTGATAAAATTGCATACCAAATTTGATATATTTGTCATTGAATTTTTGAATTATTGTGCTGTCATGTTTCTGAAAGATCAATAGACAGTCAATCCATAGTTGGATTTCAATCATAATTTAACAGATGTCTATATTATAGAATTTAAATCTATATACCAAATTTTATCTATCTAGCTCTCTTCGTTTTGCAGGTATAATTTTAATTTATATTCGAACAACTGGACAGGCAAACTTTCTCTCAACAGACTTTTCTCAACATTTGGTAAACATTTGTAAATTTGATGTAAAGACTGTATACCAAATTTTAACTTTCCAGTTTTCGAATGATCTTTGTCACAGACAAACAGACCGACAGATGAACATTTTCTTAAAATGTGTTATTCGAACTTAGGGAGGTCTATAACTTGGAGATTTGTCAAAACCTAGAGTTCTGATTTTTTAACGACTACCTTCCCTAAACTACATATACGAGAAAGTTGAAATATATATTATTATTATTTTCTAACGTATACGAGGAGCAATTGATTGGCAATTTGCAATACATATACGGGAAAGGAATAATAGACTGTATTTAATTTTAAAGTTGTATTTATTGAGCTAATCATAGTCACATCAGACTCATAGAAACAACGCTTCTTTTTCAAAATGAATCTAACAAAAGTAATAAAGGCAAATTCCCACTTTAAACGAATTATTGACATTTTTAAATATGTATACGTGCAACATTTAAGTCCTTTAAATCTTCAATTAATTTAAAGTGTAGCGTATATCCGAAAAATGTATGCCTTATAACTTTTAATGAGAATTTGCATTTATTAAGCTAGCCAAAGTTCATACCAAAAACAGAGAAATGCATCGCAAAAGAGAGAAAAATCATCTAGAGTTTGTTGAAATGCACAAAGAAGGATTACTTAATCCCTCAGAATGCTAAGCAATTGAATACAATCCTTCAGAATACTAAACAAATGAATACAATCCTTCAGAATACTAAAAAATTGAATACAATCCCTCAGAATACTAAACAATTGAATGCAATCCCTCAAAATAATAAATAAATGAATAGAGTCCATTAGAATAATAAATAAATGAATAGAGTCCCTCAGAATAATAAGTAAAAGAATAGAGTCCCTCAGAATAATAAATAAATGAATAGAGTCCATCAGAATAATAAATAAATGAATAGAGTCCATCAGAATAATAAATAAATAAATAGTCCCTCAGAATAATAAATAAAAGAATAGAGTCCCTCAGAATAATAAATAAAAGAATAGAGTCCCTCAGAATACTAAACAACAACAAAAAATGTGATCTTGTAACTAATGACCTTAAGCATTATGAACTACTTGGCCATATGGTAAAATTGATTCAAGTAATTTACGCAGACTTCAGTAAGTACGAGTGTTGACGTCCCACAACAAATATCTTGTGCTAATTGTTAAAAATTTACACAAATATTCATCTTTAGTGTCTATATATATATATATATATATATATATATATATATATATATATATATATATATATATATATATATATATATTGTTTTGTAAAAGGAATAATTCTTTTGAACGGAATTTACGGTGTCTTTAACTTATAAATGGTGTCTAATTTAAGGTGGCAAGATTTCTTAGATTTAACTCAAATGTTTTATTTGCTACGTAAATAAAACATTTAAGTTATACATTTTTATAAATCTATCTGTTCATCTGTAATGAAGGTTAACAACGCATCATTATCATACTCTTATTATTGATAAATTGAAACGACTGATTTCAAATTTTCCGTAATCTAAAATTAATATGTTTGTATAAGAAGTAAATAGGAAATCCATGAACTACAAACACAGGATTATCAAACGAAGGTTAGAAACCTAACATTAACACAACACTCCAAATAAGAACTAATAGCAACAACAGATTTTAAATCTCCTGAAATCCAAAAGAAAAAAAGTGATCAAGGAGTTGTAAATACATCATTATCAGGAGTAAGCTTAACCAAACTCTTCTAAGCCCACGATCGATTATAAATTATTTTCTCTTTGTTCACAAACATATTCTTAACAAAATTATCTATTACTTTTACAGCGAACTTGGCGTTAAATTAATCAACAGCGAGCCGTGGCATTTTCCTTATAATAATTTTGATCAATGAATGTTTATTCAAAGAAGAGTTTCTGCGAATAATTTGTTACGTAATATCTTCAATCTGTCGAGGTTTGTCTACCTTTTACGTAACAGAGTTTGTTGTTGTAAGTCGCTTTTATCTTTAATGAGGCCCATTACACTGGAAGACAGAAACTTCAGAAATACCAGTTGAGCTTGTAATTATTTTGGTAATTGATTTTAGAAAAGAAAACAGCTAGAGATAAATAATGGATTGTAGTAATTAACAATTACCATTTTGTGCATTGTCGAAGAGCAATCTGATGGATTTGTTTTCTTTAAATTTTAAGGAGTAATATAACAATAACACTTTAATTCTTTGATAATTAGAATAAATATTATTTGTTTGTTGTTTGTTTGTTTGTTTCTTATGGCACTTGCCACTGACAAGCCCGCTGTTACGAAGGCAGCGATTTAAGCCTGAGGGGGAACGTCTCTTATTTTTTATAGCAGCGCCAACTAGGGCCAAGAGTACGACTTTGCCACTCACGCATCACTCATTCGCTTGCACAACCCCTTTTTACAGGAGGGCACATTCACACATCTCACAGATAGTACAACAGAAGAACAACCATGCCCAAACCGGGACTCGAACCCGGGACGCCCAGATCACGGGGAAGACGCGCTACCCCTATGCCAGGACGCCGGCAAATATTATTTGAATCTGAATATCTATTATCAGAAAAATATAAAAAATAATAACTATTGACGTATAAACATTTGTTTACGGAAATTACTAATAAATTATATATTCTAGTACAATTATGTTTAATAATGATGAAATTCAATTATATTAGAAAATAAAATGTCTATTAAAAATATATATATAATGATAGTGCAATACAGCAATATCATAATTAAAACTTATCCATTTAAAATTCACTTTATAACAAACATCCCCTTTATTCTTCAAAATACAACAATTTGTTATTTTTTGAAGAATAAAGGAGATGATCCTTAAGGCAAAAATGTAATGCTTCTCCTTAAGAAGCTCTTTTAAACAATATTAAGTAAAGCAATATGTCTCTAAAATAACATTTAAAAATTTAAAAACATGTTCAGAAAAATTAAATAATTAATATAATAAATAATATATATATATAAATAATCATTATAAATATTTTTTTTCAAACAATATTATCTTATTATATAAATGCTATGTGATAAGAGTATAAATTATGAACATAAATTGCTTTTAGAATGATCAGAGACTAATTTTTTTTCTCGACATATTAAAATTCATAGTGCAATTAATGAGTATTTTAAAAGTATTCCGCAAAAATAAATACAAAAAAGATTGTTTTACTGTTATCCCGAAATAGCATTATTGCATGGAATTGACACTAGGTTTAATTAATGTAAAATGTACAGAATGATTATCAGGATTTTTTTTCTGATAATCTAGAATGAACACTGGGATTTCTGGAAAAATAGTAACAGTGAATTTGAACTCTTATATCACTCACAGATTTGTTGTAAGCATTATTAAATATTTGAGATTCATAATATGTAAATACGCAAAATCTATTCATATTTCTTCTTATTATCTCCCAAAAATTGAATTAGTTTTGATTTCGGCTACAAAAAATGAAACTAAATATGTCATTGCACCAACTTCTTAATAGCTTATAATATCCTATTTATAATATATTTAATATATAAAATATTTATATATTATATTTAATATATTAATATAATAGGAATATATTTATTATATATTCCTTGTTGGGATATATATTGCATATATATTGTCACGTAGATATTTTAGTATAGAACTCAATGAGACACACACGAAGTAGAGCTAAACCAATTTATTAACTGAACACAGAACTGAGAATACAGTAACTGACAAATCTTCTGCTTTTATACTAGCAGAGAAAGTTCCAGAATATTCTTCTGGAGACAGTAAGAAAAGTCCAGAACACTTGTCTGTTAAACTAAAGAAAGGTCCAGTATCTTCTGGAACATGAAATAAAGGAAAACTTAAAATCAAGGAATTAAGTATTTACATATACTGTTAATCGCATTGTCTCCAGCGGGGTTCGAACCCAGGTCTCTTGATCATGAGACCAGTGCCATGACCATTCGGGCATGGAGATTCGACTGTATTTCTTCAATGCGGCAATATTACTGTTTTAATTCTTTTAAAATTTAATGATTTTTTCCTTGCCTTTAAATGATAATCGTTTCATCGCCTAGTCTTTCGAATCGTCATTATAGAGTTGATATTAACATATAATTTAATATTTTATATAACAATATCTATATCTATCTATACTTATAATAAAGCTCAATGTGTGTGTGTGTGTGTGTTTGTGTGTGTTGGCGCTCTACAAGCCAGGTCATTTGACATAAAGCTATCAAATTTGGTACATGTATACCTTAGAGGTCGGGAATGTGCACCTGGGGTCCATTTTTTTGAAATTTTAATTAGAATTTTAATTATTAATTAAAAACTAACTTTCCCGCCAAAAAAAGTTTTCATTTAAAGGGTTAACATTTTTCGGCGGATTATTTCAAACGATTCTGTTTATTTTCTTAATGTTTTATGCATTTAAAATTAAACATTGGTAATTAATCCATGTTTCAGATTCATTCTGAAGTACTTTTGAATTAAAATAACACAGAATAAAGGAAATTAAAAATGTATAATCTGCATAGCGTTACCCCAACTGGCGTAGAAAAATTCACGCATTTGCGTTACCGTAAAAGGCGAAGAAAATTCACGCATGCGCACTGTGTTCTGATTGTTGGCATGGCAACCATTATCAACGGACGATTTAAATTATTTTTAGGTTAGTTGTATGCTTTTGTAAGTAAATTGTATTTATGTTAGTTATATATTTTTTGTATATGCTTATTGTTTTAAGTACATCGTTTTTTAAGTAGTTTTTTTAACCTGTTTTCAATGATTTAAATTATTTTTAAGTTAGTTGCATGCTTTTGTAATTAAATTGTATTTATGTTAGTTATATATTTTTTTATATATGCTTATAGTTTTAAGTACATTGTTTTTTATGTAGTTTTTTTAAACCTGTTTTCGACCGATTATTTTAAACGATTCATTTTATTTTCTTAGTGTTTGATGCATTTAAAATGAAACATTGTTAATGAATCGATCCGTTCATGATGAATCTGAGAAAATTTTGTTGACAAATTCTTGAGATATTACATAAATTAAGAAAGATATTCTTTAGTGCCCATAAAGTTTAAACGCTCAGTGACTCTATTATCAGTAATCATATTATTAAAAAAATGCTTTGTTTCAATAAAAAATATTATTATATTAATTGCAGATTAATCCTTTACACTTTAATTTAAAGCATAAATTCTACGAGGGGTAACAGAAAATTAGAGAGATACATATCACGTTATGACTGAAGGCCTTTATAATATTATGAGTGAATTATATGACTATCAAAATTTGAAGTTTTAAAATATTTTGCTGAAGAATCTATTAAAGTTGAAATTGCATAAAATATTTAATTATTAAAATTTTAACGAACATTAAGATTGGCGAACCGGCTGGTCGCCAAAGGCTGCTAGTACTTATCATAAAGCTCAATGTGCGCGTGCGTGTGTTGGCGCTCTACAGGTCAGACCGTTCTACACCTACCAAATGGGGTACGTGTATACATGGGGACAGGAAATGTGCACCTCGGAGCGATTTTATTTTTATTTTTAATTAGAATTTTAATTTATTAAAAATTTAGCGAAATTTCGACGTTTTTCCGCTATAACTTCCGAACACATTACAGCACAAAATTGATTTTTAGATCATATTGAAGATAAAAAAAATAATTTTCTCATTGATACTAACGTTTTAACCAAAAAATTAAATTTCTATTTTTAATGAATTTTAAAAAAATTATTTCATTTTATTTTTAAACAATTTATTTCACTCAAAATAAAAATAAAATTTTAGCTGCACGAGCACGTTGCACGTTAATGGAGAAAAAATTAGCTTTCATCAACGTATTGCCATCACATTAACAAAAACTCAAATAATAAATAAGTTAATCATTATTGAAATTTTAATATATAAAAGTGTAATTTTCAGCACTTGTCTCTATGAAATAAAAGAAATATGAAATGCATTTTCAAAAACCTAAATGCAAGAAAAAAGTTTATATGATCTTTACGATCAAAATTATTGATTCAATAAATAAATATTATTTAAGGCATACACAGTTTGTTATATACAGGGTATTGTTTGTAATTAGATGCTGAAAGATAGCATGTAAACCTATTTTATGCATCTGCTAAAAACATTTTTTAATTTGTAACATAAATCAAAAAATTCTATGATAAATTACGAAAGACAAATTTTAAATTTTTACATAGCTTTTCGGTTCTGTAAATTATATTTAACAAAATATCCTTGAGACACTAAAGTTTTAATTAAAATGATATGCTACATCTTTTTATAAAAAATAAATCCAATCAAATAAATCAATCACAAAAAGTTACTGATTTATGTAAATTTGAGTATATCCATTCTAATAAAAACACTCGATTTTGGACCTTTCCACATAAACGTCTTAAGGAAAATACTCCAAGAATTTCCCGGAGTTTCTTAAAGGCTGATTATTGCACGAATGTTTATTTGTGTGTGTATGTGTTGGAGCACTATATGCCAGACCATATGATGCAGAACTACCAAATGTGGCGTATATTTTCTTTGGATGGCAGGAATAGATAACCGAGAGAGACTTTTTTGAAATTTTCATTACAATTTTATTTAGTTAAAAATTGAACGAAATTTTTGCTAACTTCCGAAATTTTTGCAGCTCAAAATTGAATTTTACATCATCTTAGAGTTTAAACAATAAAATTTTCAAGAATGCTAATGTTTTAATCTATAAATTAAGTTTCTGTTTTTTTATTTTTTTAAAAAGTATTTTAATTATGTTTTCTAACTTTATTTAGCACAAATTGGAAGTAAAGTTTTACCTATACCAGTGCGTCATGAGTACATGAGAAAAAGTTGCCATCATCTTGACAAAAATTCAAATTTAAAGATTAAGTTAAATTTCAAAAACTCTTATGATAAATTGAAGACCTAGGAAAGGGTAATGTTCAACATGTGTTTGCATGAAATAGAATGAGTATAAAAAAAGTTACTTTCTAAAAAAAAAAATGAATTTTCTTTGACTTTTTAACATAGTTATTTTATTTTAATTAAGGCAAATATAATTTAATATACAGAATATAATATTTAATATACAGCTCTAATCAGTGAACAACAGCTAATTTTTAAAACTTCATTAATTGGTGTATATATCTAGTAAAAATGGACTAAATGAAATAAATAATCATATTTTATGTAGTTTAAATCAATAAATGCTCTGATAAATTATGCATTTTAAATTACTGTGCAGATCCTCTATTTTGTGAGTCATTTTTAATAAAATATTCTAAAGACACTAATATTCAAAATAAAAAATAGCCACTCTTTTTTAATTACAGTTGATTAATTTTTCAAAATTTAAATGGCTCTATTATATAAAAACGTTTGATTTTAGACCTCATCATCAACACCTTGAGGAAAATACGGCTATCAATTTTTTGAACTTTACCCCATACTGATTGTCTAAATTAATGAAATCATTGATTGTTCGAAAATGATGATATTTAGAGCTTTATAGATATGATCGCAAATGATTGAAACGTTTAGTTTCTCAAGTTAATTTTATTGGATATGGTTTATAGGATCAAAGGACTATATAAAATTTAATCTTCGTAATTGTTTTCAGAAGTACATTTATGGATTCAAATAAAATAAAATATTATTTACCGTAAATCGTTTTGAAGTTAACATTTTATTTCATGATTAATCAAAGAAATTGTTATAGAATAATTCTTTGAAATATATCATAAAAATATTTTGTGGCACACATAAAATTACAATTCTGAAGGATTTGATCTACTTAGGTTATATATATATATATATATATATATAGTTTCAGGAAAAATTTTTTGTATTTCTCGAAGTTATATCTCTTCCATTTCCCATTCAAATTTAAAGTTACGGCAGCTGAAAGTGAATTAGAAAGATATATAGCACAATGGACAAAATATTGTAAGGCTTCTATAATAATATGAAATATGTGACTATAGAAAATTAAAGTTTAAAAATATTTCACAAAAGGAACATTTAAGGGATCAAGGTGCATAAGTATTTAATTGAAGGTTTAAGGGAGCATTACTCCTGGTGAACCATCTGGTAGCCAAAGACGGATAGTAATTTATATATTTATATATAATTTATTTTTTATCATATATAATATATAACCTGATGAATATATTTTATGTATTGTATATCACAAAAGGTATATCGCATATCATAATTTGAATTAAAAGATAGGATACATTAATATGTTAGGATATGTAATAAGTCAGCTGCCACAAAAGGTCTGTGGAAATGAATTCCCTTCATTTTAAGCACCTTACATAGTCACATTATAATGTTTAGGACATTGATTCTATAAATAGCGAATAAGATTTTATACTAAGCATATTTCTTATGAGAAAGGCCATAGAACATTTATAACGTGTCTGATTGTCATAAGCATTGATGTAAAGAATGAATTTCTAAATCGGGTTATCTGTGTGGGAGATCAGTCGATGTTTTTTTCATCTTTAAAATGTAAAGTGACATTTTTGATACCTCTGGAAAATGGGAGAATGGTGAGAAACATGAAAAAATATATCTTGAGGTCGTGAGTTTTCATACGAAATTCAAATATTTGAAATCGATTGTTGGTGAACTCTCAAGTCGCGGGTTTTCCCGACAGGTACTCGGGATGCACCGAAGTACAGTTATTTTTTTTCTTTTGAAAATGGAGGATTATGCGGTTAAGGGAAAATTGGTGACATATCTAGAGACCATTAAATTTCATGTAAAACAAAATTGGCGAAATTTCATTAGTGATTATTGAAGGAGGGGGTTCATTCGTTTACCTTATTATTTTGAATGTAGATAACGTCTTTTTTAAAAGTGCATTGTAATTTCGTAGGCTTGTATTCTTTTTTACAATGCATTTTTTAATATTTATATCAATTTATTCTATTATCATAGAAAATGCATACAAAATCACATGTTTAGATAACAAGAGAATTTTATGAAAAATAAATTATAAATTAACATTAATGATTAAATAAAAAATGAGGCACTTTCATTTATTTGAGAATATTTCATTCTAAATTAATCAGATAATATTGTTGAAAGGGTAAGAATTTGAATTGCTCTAAAATATCGTCGTTGTTTAATATATCGCTCTCCTTTAAGGTATTATTTTTTATTAACATAAAAAAAATATTTCAAAGATTACAGTAATATTTTCCAACCACTGTTATCTTATAAAGATAGTTAAAATCCAAGGTATAGAAAAACTTCAATTTGTAAATAATAAACCAATGTTATCAGAATACCCCACTTTTAAAAAGTAAATTTCCTTGGAGTAAAATCAGATAAATAACGCAAAACTTCCGAACGAACCATAAATAGATTTTTTTCATAGGTTTATCTGTGTTTTATTTCAACGTATCTTCCTTTAAGTTTACTTATTATCACTTTTATTTAAGTGATTCTAGAGTGGACATTTCAAGTGTATACTTTTCAGCTGGCATTAAGGCAAATGCAGAATCTGGGAATGACCTTGGAAAATAGCCTTCCATATTTGGGCTCCATGGTGGGTGGTGTCATTCGTTATGAATCTTTAAATATTTCATATGAAGCAGATGCAAAGCTAGTCCCTTCTGTGAATAACAAACTCTACAAATTCGGATACTTTATTAAGTTATTCACCTTTTTTTTCTATCGTCAAAAGAAATCCATTTCTTATCTGTTCTTATTTTGTGAAAGTTGGATATCACTGCATGGAACTGATATTACAATAACTGATAAGGTCGGTATACTAATAAAATTAAGCCTTTGACAAGCTGTGATTTGCTTGTCAAAATCCAATCCAGAAATCAATCGCAACAAATAGTAAATCTTTCCAAATAATTCAGCCCTTTTATCTTCACGATCATCTTTGAATTGCTCCAAAAGTTTTAACGTTTGCTGAGAACTACTAAATGTTCCATTAAAAAAAAAATTCTCAAAAAATTTTGAAATCAGAGATTGAGCTAGGTATGGAATATAACTATAACGAAAGATAACCGTCTACTAATCAAAAAACACCTTAATTTAACATTTAGTTTTCTTAAAATTACCTTTGTACATTTAAGTTATGTATAAACGTCTTTTTCATAGCTCCAATTCTTATAGTAGCTCCAAATACCAAAAATTAAAGTTTTTTTGTTACCGTAACTTCTTGCTTCAGGACACTTTACTGCAATCGCCGTGTAGACGTCGTAATGATAGTGTTCAATGTAAATCAACTAATATATCGGCGAATTGCATAACTGCATATGCCTTCTTTTCTCGTAATTATTCAGTTTGTTTCATGAAAAAAAAAAGAATAGGCAAAAAAAATTGAAAAAAGCAATTATTTTATCCTGCAACCGGAAATTAGCCAGAACGCAAGCTTTGCAACCATCAACTAATAAGACCATAGGTAAGCAGATAAAAACACTTGACAAACCAGATGATTCCTTTATTTAGAACAACTATCTCCATTTTCTTAAATATTCTTAGTATTTAACGTATTCTCACTTAATTCATGATATCATAGTGATATGTGATGTCCCTTCACAAGGTACTTCCGTTTTTAAAACTGTTATTAAGAAGAAAAATACTAAAAGCTTCAATTTAATTCTATAAAGGATGAAAGCAGAAACCTCTCCATTTTGGAAAAAGAAAATCCTTGATAGATTGCAACTTCTGATAACATGCAGATTGATAAAGCTTCTTATTTTTCTGAGGCAGCAGAAGTTGTCGTAACTAATGCATAAAACCATATCATCAAGTGAAACGCTTGAATCCACATTTATGCTAATGAACTCCAGTAACAAAACTAATAATGCAACTGAACCATCTGAAATTAAAATTACCATAGAAAGCGATCAAAAACACCACAGAAAAAAGTCACAATCTTTAATAAACCAAATTACCGTTGATAAAGCCATCCTAAGACTAAAATAAAAAAGAGCCCATTCTGTTCAAATAATGTTTATTTATTTTATGTACATTTTATGCATTGACTTTTAGTACTTCTACCCTCGTAAAGCATTTAGAAATACGACAAGCTGAAAGAAAACAGTGATTTATTCCCACCTTTAATATCAGATAGATTTTTTAAAAATATTTTGTAATTCTGATTTTGTTTGACTTTTGTATCAATTTTTTTTCTAAACACAGTATTTAATTTTAGAATACATTTCAGGCTATCGGGAGTGCTATTATTCACAAAAATAAATGCATGTATGTAAAAGTTTTTTTTTTCATAAGATTTTATCAATTTAATTATTAAATCGAAACGCATTAGAATTGCGATGATGCTATCGCTACTATTATGGTTGTACATCAACTATATTTTTGAACCATTATACCAAATTCTGGCTCTTGTACCAATAATATAGTCAAACGTTCCCATTACATTTCACAGAAATTGTGCAACTGGTCTGCACTGTCATATCAGGAAATCGTTATGCCATTCAAATTCTAATTAGCTTGGTCTCCGTGTTCTCGAAGGAAGGCTCCAGTTTGGAGACATGAAGGATTTAGATTTGACATTCGATTACAACTGAGATACTCCTTATATGTGAACTTGAGACATTTTAAAGATGACATCGAAGATTCTAACACGTGACATCGATAGTACTCAAATTTTGAAGAAGACTATAAATAGATGAGGTGACAATTCTGTCGATCTTTCTTAGGAATCATCCTGAAAGAGACTTCCTTTTGTCTCAAATCAAGTCACTAAGACAATAAACAAAATAAAACATTGTGATTAGACAGCCAACGAAAGTAACATCTGAGAAATAATTGTCAGAGAAAATATCGAAATATGTGTTCGATCATGCAGAATTCTATTTTAAAAAGTTTGAGCATTTCTCGGTCATCGGTTCGGTAAAACTCATTATTTTCAATTATCCTTACCCAAAAAAAAATCTCCTGTATTTTAAAAATGCTATTTGTTTTAAGTTTGTAAAGCAAATTCAAATCTATATAAAATATTTTTAATATTATTCAATATTATTATTTAATTAAAATGACAACTATTAGATTCTGCGATGCTTGAATATTTATGGATTTGAAAAAAAAAATATTATTTTATCAATACGTGAAATACAAGTTAAAAATATTATTTTCATACAGAATCAATTTCAATATTTACAAA